>NC_086444.1:1119623527-1119786027 GCF_028390025.1 Pseudophryne corroboree
GAGGCCACGGATCTTCCGTGATCATCTCTTGAAGTTCCGGGTACCAAGTCCTTCTTGGCCAATCCGGAACCACTAGTATCGTTCTTACGCCTCTTTGCCGTATAATTCTCAATACTTTTGGTATGAGAGGCAGAGGAGGAAACACATACACCGACTGGTACACCCAAGGCGTTACCAGCGCGTCCACAGCTATTGCCTGCGGATCTCTTGACCTGGCGCAATACCTGTCCAGTTTTTTGTTGAGGCGAGACGCCATCATGTCCACCATTGGTCTTTCCCAACGGGTTACCAGCATGTGGAAAACTTCTGGATGAAGTCCCCACTCTCCTGGGTGAAGGTCGTGTCTGCTGAGGAAGTCTGCTTCCCAGTTGTCCACTCCCGGGATGAACACTGCTGACAGTGCTATCACATGATTCTCTGCCCAGCGAAGAATCCTTGCAGCTTCTGCCATTGCACTCCTGCTTCTTGTGCCGCCCTGTCTGTTCACATGGGCGACTGCCGTGATGTTGTCCGACTGGATCAACACCGGTTTTCCTTGAAGCAGAGGTTCTGCCTGGCTTAGAGCATTGTAGATTGCTCTTAGTTCCAGAATGTTTATGTGAAGAGACGTTTCCAGGCTCGACCACACGCCCTGGAAGTTTCTTCCTTGTGTGACTGCTCCCCAGCCTCTCAGGCTGGCGTCCGTGGTCACCAGGATCCAATCCTGTATGCCGAATCTGCGGCCCTCCAATAGATGAGCACTCTGCAACCACCACAGAAGAGATACCCTTGTCCTTGGAGACAGGGTTATCCGCTGGTGCATCTGAAGATGCGACCCTGACCATTTGTCCAACAGATCCCTCTGGAAAATTCTTGCGTGGAATCTGCCGAATGGAATTGCTTCGTAAGAAGCCACCATTTTTCCCAGGACTCTTGTGCATTGATGTACAGACACCTTTCCTGGTTTTAGGAGGTTCCTGACAAGCTCGGATAACTCCTTGGCTTTTTCCTCCGGGAGAAAAACCTTTTTCTGAACCGTGTCCAGAATCATCCCTAGGAACAGCAGACGTGTTGTCGGAATTAACTAGGATTTTGGAATATTCAGAATCCACCCGTGCTGTTTTAGCACTTCTTGAGACAGTGCTAATCCCATCTCTAGCTGTTCTCTGGACCTTGCCCTTATTAGGAGATCGTCCAAGTATGGGATAATTAATACGCCTTTTCTTCGAAGAAGAATCATCATCTCGGCCATTACCTTGGTAAAGACCCGAGGTGCCGTGGACAATCCGAACGGCAGCGTCTGAAACTGATAGTGACAGTTCTGTACGACGAACCTGAGGTACCCCTGGTGTGAGGGGTAAATTGGAACGTGGAGATACGCATCCTTGATGTCCAAGGATACCATAAAGTCCCCTTCTTCCAGGTTCGCTATCACTGCTCTGAGTGACTCCATCTTGAACTTGAACTTCTTTATGTACAGGTTCAAGGATTTCAGATTTAGAATAGGTCTTACCGAGCCATCCGGCTTCGGTACCACAAATAGAGTGGAATAATACCCCTTTCCTTGTTGTAAAAGGGGTACCTTGACTATCACCTGCTGAGAGTACAGCTTGTGAATGGCTTCCAAGACCGTCACCCTGTCGGAGGGGGACGTTGGTAAAGCAGACTTCAGGAAACGGCGAGGTGGATCAGTCTCTAGTTCCAACCTGTACCCCTGAGATATTATCTGCAGGATCCAGGGATCTACCTGCGAGTGAGCCCACTGCGCGCTGAAATTCTTGAGACGACCCCCCACCGCCCCCGAGTCCGCTTGAGAAGCCCCAGCGTCATGCTGAGGCTTTTGTAGAAGCGGGGGAGGGCTTCTGTTCCTGGGAAGGAGCTGCCTGTTGCTGTCTCTTCCCCCTTCCTCTGCCTCGTGGCAGATATGAATATCCCTTTGCTCTCTTGTTTTTAAAGGAACGAAAGGGCTGCGGTTGAAAAGTCGGTGTCTTTTTCTGTTGGGGAGTGACTTGAGGTAAAAAGGTGGATTTCCCGGCTGTAGCCGTGGCCACCAAATCCGATAGACCGACACCAAATAACTCCTCCCCTTTATACGGCAAAACTTCCATATGCCATTTTGAGTCCGCATCGCCTGACCACTGTCGCGTCCATAAACTTCTTCTGGCCGAAATGGACATAGCACTTACCCGTGATGCCAGTGTGCAGATATCCCTCTGTGCATCACGCATATAAAGAAATGCATCCTTTATTTGCTCTAAAGACAGTAAAACATTGTCCCTATCCAGGGTATCAATATTTTCAATCAGGGACTCTGACCAAGCTACCCCAGCACTGCACATCCAGGCTGTCGCTATAGCTGGTCGTAGTATAACACCTGTATGTGTGTATATACTTTTTTGGATATTTTCCATCCTCCTATCTGCTGGATCTTTAAGTGCGGCCGTCTCAGGAGAGGGTAACGCCACTTGTTTTGATAAGCGTGTGAGCGCCTTGTCCACCCTAGGAGGTGTTTCCCAGCGCGCCCTAACCTCTGGCGGGAAAGGGTATAAAGCCAATAACTTCTTTGAAATTAGCATTTTTTTATCGGGGGCAACCCACGCTTCATCACACACCTCATTTAATTCATCTGATTCAGGAAAAACTATAGGTAGTTTTTTCACACCCCACATGATACCCTGTTTTGTGGTACCTGTAGTATCAGCAATATGTAACGCCTCCTTCATTGCCAAAATCATATAACGTGTGGCCCTACTAGAAAATACGGTTGATTCGTCACCGTCGCCACTGGAATCAGTGCCCGTGTCTGGGTCTGTGTCGACCGACTGAGGCAAAGGGCGTTTTACAGCCCCTGACGGTGTTTGAGGCGCCTGGACAGGCACTAATTGATTGTCCGGCCGTCTCATGTCGTCAAACGACTGCTTTAGCGTGTTGACACTATCCCGTAATTCCATAAATAAAGGCATCCATTCTGGTGTCGACCCCCTAGGAGGTGACATCCCCATATTTGGCAATTGCTCCGCCTCCACACCAATATCGTCCTCATACATGTCGACACACACGTACCGACACACAGCAGACACACAGGGAATGCTCTTAACGAAGACAGGACCCCACTAGCCCTTTGGGGAGACAGAGGGAGAGTTTGCCAGCACACACCAAAAGCGCTATATATGACAGGGATAGCCTTATAATAAGTGCTCCCTGTATAGCTGCTTTAATAATATAGTTTTGCCACAATTTTGCCCCCCCTCTCTTGTTTTACCCTGTTTCTGTAGTGCAGTGCAGGGGAGAGCCTGGGAGCCTTCCTGACCAGCGGAGCTGTGTGAGGAAAATGGCGCTGTGTGCTGAGGAGATAGGCCCCGCCCCTTTTTCGGCGGGCTCGTCTCCCGCTCTTTAGTGGATTCTGGCAGGGGTTAAATATCTCCATATAGCCCCCGGAGGCTATATGTGAGGTATTTTTAGCCAAAAAAGGTTTTCATTTGCCTCCCAGGGCGCCCCCCTCCCAGCGCCCTGCACCCTCAGTGACTGCCGTGTGAAGTGTGCTGAGAGGAAAATGGCGCACAGCTGCAGTGCTGTGCGCTACCTTAAGAAGACTGAGGAGTCTTCTGCCGCCGATTCTGGACCTCTTCTCGTTTCAGCATCTGCAAGGGGGCCGGCGGCGAGGCTCCGGTGACCATCCAGGCTGTACCTGTGATCGTCCCTCTGGAGCTAATGTCCAGTAGCCAAAGAAGCCAATCCATCCTGCACGCAGGTGAGTTCACTTCTTCTCCCCTAAGTCCCTCGTTGCAGTGATCCTGTTGCCAGCAGGACTCACTGTAAAATAAAAAACCTAAGCTAAACTTTTCTAAGCAGCTCTTTAGGAGAGCCACCTAGATTGCACCCTTCTCGGCCGGGCACAAAAATCTAACTGAGGCTTGGAGGAGGGTCATAGGGGGAGGAGCCAGTACACACCACCTGATTGTAAAGCTTTACTTTTTGTGCCCTGTCTCCTGCGGAGCCGCTATTCCCCATGGTCCTTTCAGGAACCCCAGCATCCACTAGGACGATAGAGAAACAGACTTTCCAATAAAATACACAGTGTTTGGATAGCTGGTCACTTTTTCTGTTAAGATGGAATACGTTCAGATGGAACAAGGCCACACCATGTAACGTCATGGATAGAGCTTGTACTAGTTATCAGGTCCGTACCTAGGTGTGGGCAGATGGTGCGTTGCACACAGCGCATTTGCGCTGTGGGCGCACCATCAGCATCCACCCCGTTTGGCCACCGCAAGCAGCAATGCTGTGCACTACCTAATATCATAGCAGCATTGTGCCCACCTCCTTCTCTGCTGGATGCTGTGCTGCTGATATACTTACAGGTGGCAGCAGCAGCACTCCCCCCTCCCTTTACTCCAGCAGCGCACTGAAAACATAGCCAGGACGCGCCTCCGCCTCCTTCTGGCGGGAAGCCACGCAGAGGATGTGCGTCAACAGCACAGAGACTTCCCCTGCCGCTGCCATGGCCGCCCGCACTTCCAAAGAAGAGCCGCTCAGACCGTCGATGGGTGAGTGCTCTGAAGCAAGTCCTGTGGGAAAGGAGTGTTTACAGCGGCATCCAGACCTGGGAGGAGGAGATACTTGCAGTGGCAGGTACATGGAGGGGTGATCGAAATAAATTTAGCTGGCCTGCCAGTAACTATCTCTACTAACTCCATGTGTCTCTCACATGGCTGAGGTGCTGACAGGTGTGGGAGGGGAAGGTGTCACAGCCTGTGGACCCCCCCCCTCCCGTCAGCACCCAAGGCATGTGATACTCACAGGTAAGTATAATTCTATCACTCTCTCTCTCTCTCTCTCTCTCTCTCAGACTCTGCCTGCCTAATGTGTGAAAAGGGGGGGGGGGGGGGGGGACTGCTGCCATAATATGTGAAAAGGGGGACTCTGCTGCTGTAATGTGTAAAAAAGGGGGATTGTGCCTGCCTAATGTGTAAAAATCTGTGACTCTGCCTGCCGTTATGTGTAAAAAGGGGGACTCTGCCTGACATAATGTGTAAAATGGGGGTCTCTGTTGCAGTAATGTGTAAAAAAGGAGGACCCTGCCTAACGTGGGGACTCTGCCTACTGTTTTGTGTAAAAATGGGGACTCTGTTGCCATAATGTGTAAAAAGGGGGACTGCTGCCTTAATCTGTAAAAATGGGACTCTGCTGCCATTATGTGTAAAAAGGGGGACTCTGCTGCTGTAATGTGTAAAAAAAGGGGATTCTGCCTGCCTAATGTGTAAAAATGGGGGACTCTGCCTACTGTTATGTGTAAGAAGAGGACTCTGCCAGACGTAATGTGTAAAAAGGGGGACTCTGTTGCTGTAATGTTTAAAAAAAGGAGACCTCTACCTGCCTAACGTGGGGGACTCTGCCTACTGTTATGTGTAAAAAGGGGACTCTGCCTGCCGTAATGTGTAAGCAGGGGGACTCTGCTGCCATAATGTGTAAAAAGGGGACTCTACCTGCCGTACTGTGTGAAAGGGAGCTCTGCCTGCCGTAATGTGTAAAAGGTAGCTATGTAACCACGCCCCTTTCCCATGAAGCCACGCCCCTATTTTTGGGTGCGTGCCTACGGCACGCACTGACCCTATTTACTGTATGGGGGGGGGGCACCGATGCAGTTTCTTGCACTCAGCACTAAAATGTCTAGTTACGGCACTGCTAGTTATGGCTGTTACAGAGTTGTGAACACCAATCTTAAATATACATACGGCCCTGGGCCTCCTACAAATAACACATGCTATAATTAGATCTGGTATATATGGGCTGTAGAGGGAGTGCCCCGGTATTTAAGGGCATGGCCTAATGGAAGGAGGTGTAACCACATCTCCTTACAAAAAAGACCTGAAAAAAAATAGTATGTTTTGCCCGATGCTCTTCTCCTAGCTGAGGGGTGCGAGGGGAGGGCGGCAGTTAGAGGCGATCAGTGCACTCGCTCCCCCACCCCATGCACAGTGGCAGCAGCCTCCCTGTACCCATCTGTACCCTTCTCCCTTTGCTGGGCTGACAGGAAGAAGTTGCCGTCCTGACCGGCAAGGGGGTGGAGGGGGCGGGGTGAGCTGAAGAGCCAGGCACCCACTGTGCCCCTTCATTAGGCCCATGTCACGATAATAGTGCGCCATTATCTCTCTCTCTCTTGCTCTCTATACAGTATATATATATATATATATATATATATACACACCATACATTACCAGGAAAGTCCAGGAACAGAGCATTTTCTCCCTCATGGAGAGGGTCAGGAAGTGATGTCACACCCACATGTTTGACATGTGACCACTCACCAGTACTATAAATTTCCTGTTTGTCCCCACTACCATTATCCCCTTGATGAAGTCCAAACAATAGGACGAAACGCGTTGGAACAGGGACCTGCTACTTTCCCCTTGGACTCCCCACATATGTACAGATAAGCTGTTTTGGTTTTTCAATCCTGTACGTGTGCTACCTATACTTATGCACAGATGAACTGCCTATTTTAATTATATCCGTGTACGTCTGCTACTTGCATTTGTAAAACAGAGAGTTGCTGCCTACTCTCTGGACTCTCTTCATGTGGACAGATAAGCCGCTTTTATTTCTCAATCTTGTACGTGCGCTACCTGCATTTACGGATTTATGAATTGTTTTTATATAGACTTTTGTATGTTGGTTACCTGCATCTGTGGCAGGATTTTGTTTATTAAAATTGTTGTTGCTTGTTTTTTAACTCACTCTTTTGAAAATTATTGGAATGAGCAAAAATTCCTAATTCTTGAGCTGCTGTAAAAATTGATGGTTTATTTTTAAAAAACAGTACACACTATGTTGCTTTCATTTTTTCTCCACATGTCTTGCCTCTAAGAGTCATCAGCCTGAAATTATTCGAAGCTAAGTTGTTACTTATTGTTATAACTTATTACACCTGAATGCACATACTTTTTCACCAACACTATTAGGCGCTTTTATATACTTCATTTTTTATCTTTATCCACACACTGTACTATAGCTGCCACTCATTCCATTGATGAGGTGTGTTGTATAAAAGGTTTCTAAAAAGAAAATCCTTCCTACCTTCGTGTTCTGTTAGTTTTACCCAGGCGCTTTCCTTCATTATTCCTATATATATATATATATATATATATATATACACACATATAAATGTTACCTATATTTCTCTTACGTCCTAGAGGATGCTGGGGTCCCCATTAGTATCATGGGGTATAGACGGGTCCCTTGGGAGCCATTGGCACTTTAGGAGTGAGCTGGCTCCTCCCTCTATGCCCCTCCTACCAGACTCAGTTTAGAAAATGTGCCCGGTGGAGCCGGTCACAGCTAGGGGAGCTCCTAGGAGTTCTTTTAGTTTTATTGTTTTTTTATAGAGTTAGGTACAGGGAGACTGCTGGCAACAGCCTCCCTGCTTCGTGGGACTTAGGGGGGAGTAGGATCCAACCCTTGAGGTTAATGGCCCCTATCTCCGCTGACAGGACACTAAGCTCCTGAGGGTGATGATCGCAAGCCCCCGAGGCGACTGCTCACTCCAGCAGCACCGCCGCCACCCCGTAACAGAGCCAGAAGATGGAGTGGTGAGTATGACGCCGGTGCCCCGGTTAGCGGGTCACCGGCGGGAATGGCGGCATAAGGGTCGGAGCGCAGCGCTGACAGGCTGCGCTCTGGAGGGCTCAGCGGTACCATAGGTGCGGCGCTGTGAAGGGCGCCCTGGGCCAGCGCAGCACCTTAACACTGGTCAAAACTAGCTAACAAGGTCTAATCCCACTGTTAGCTGCAGCAAACCTTCAGCCAGTATAAACTAATAAGTGCGGGAAGACGCGCAAATTACAGGGGGCGGGGCTTCTCCTCAGAGCGGATCCAGCACTCACCAGCGCCATTTTCTCCCTGCAGATCACATACAGAGATGCTGAGTGGGAGCGCTGACCCTCCACATAACTCCAGCTATCCTGTGCGGTACCAGGGGGGTTATAGAAGGAAGGGGGAGAGTGTTATTAACTGTTTAACCTATTAAGGTTACTCAGTCAGCGCCAGGCATTTATCATATAACTGCCTACTGGGGCGCTGTGTGTGCTGGCTCCTTATACTCTGTGTCTCTAAAAGGTACTTGGGGGAAACTGTGTCAGACATTTTCCTGTGTGTGTGTGTGTGTGTGTGTGTGTGTGTGTGTGTGTGTTATATATCTCACATTGCCATGTCTAGGGACTCTGTATCTTGTGCTGCAGAGTGTGTGTCCTCTCCAGAGGAGTCTATTCCATGTACTCAGGAATGCAATGTACTGTCTCAGCCTTCTGAATCCGAGCCCCCATGGGTGGCTTCTCTTAAGGGAATGATATCACAGATTTCATCTAGGATGACTCATAATGAGACTGAAACACAGGTTTTGAAAAGATCTGTAGAGGTTTTGTCGTGTTCTGCTCCTGCTACCTCATCCAAAACCCCTGATATATATTAGTGATGAGAACCGGAAATTTTTCGGGTTTTGTGTTTTGGTTTTGGGTTCGGTTCCGCGGCCGTGTTTTGGGTTCGAACGCGTTTTGGCAAAACCTCACCGAATTTTTTTTGTCGGATTCGGGTGTTTTTTTCAAAAAACCCTAAAAAACAGCTTAAATCATAGAATTTGGGGGTCATTTTGATCCCAAAGTATTATTAACCTCAATAAGCATAATTTCCACTCATTTTCAGTCTATTCTGAACACCTCACACCTCACAATATTATTTTTAGTCCTAAAATTTGCACCGAGGTCGCTGGATGACTAAGCTCAGCGACCCAAGTGGCCGACACAAACACCTGGCCCATCTAGGAGTGGCACTGCAGTGTCACGCAGGATGGCCCTTCAAAAAACTACTCCCCAAACAGCACATGACGCAAAGAAGAAAAAAAAGAGGCGCAATGAGGTAGCTGTGTGACTAAGATAAGCGACCCAAGTGGCCGACACAAACACCTGGCCCATCTAGGAGTGGCACTGCAGTGTCACGCAGGATGGCCCTTCAAAAAACTACTCCCCAAACAGCACATGACGCAAAGAAGAAAAAAAAGAGGCGCAATGAGGTAGCTGTGTGACTAAGATAAGCGACCCTAGTGGCCGACACAAACACCTGGCCCATCTAGGAGTGGCACTGCAGTGTCACGCAGGATGGCCCTTCCAAAAAACACCCCCCAAACAGCACATGACGCAAAGAAAAAAAGAGGCGCAATGAGGTAGCTGTGTGACTAAGATAAGCGACCCAAGTGGCCGACACAAACACCTAGCCCATCTAGGAGTGGCACTGCAGTGTCACGCAGGATGGCCCTTCCAAAAAACACCCCCCAAACAGCACATGACGCAAATAAAAAAAGAGGCGCAATGAGGTAGCTGTGTGACTAAGATAAGCGACCCAAGTGGCCGACACAAACACCTGGCCCATCTAGGAGTGGCACTGCAGTGTCACGCAGGATGGCCCTTCCAAAAAACACTCCCCAAACAGCACATGACGCAAAGAAAAAAAGAGGCACAATGAGGTAGCTGTGTGACTAAGATAAGCGACCCAAGTGGCCGACACAAACACCTGGCCCATCTAGGAGTGGCACTGCAGTGTCACGCAGGATGGCCCTTCCAAAAACTACTCCCCAAACAGCACATGACGCAAAGAAAAATGAAAGAAAAAAGAGGTGCAAGATGGAATTGTCCTTGGGCCCTCCCACCCACCCTTATGTTGTATAAACAGGACATGCACACTTTAACCAACCCATCATTTCAGTGACAGGGTCTGCCACACGACTGTGACTGAAATGACGGGTTGTTTTGGACCCCCACCAAAAAAGAAGCAATTAATCTCTCCTTGCACAAACTGGCTCTACAGAGGCAAGATGTCCACCTCATCATCATCCTCCGATATATCACCGTGTACATCCCCCTCCTCACAGATTATCAATTCGTCCCCACTGGAATCCACCATCTCAGCTCCCTGTGTACTTTGTGGAGGCAATTGCTGCTGGTCAATGTCTCCACGGAGGAATTGATTATAATTCATTTTAATGAACATCATCTTCTCCACATTTTCTGGATGTAACCTCGTACGCCGATTGCTGACAAGGTGAGCGGCTGCACTAAACATTCTTTCGGAGTACACACTTGTGGGAGGGCAACTTAGGTAGAATAAAGCCAGTTTGTGCAAGGGCCTCCAAATTGCCTCTTTTTCCTGCCAGTATAAGTACGGACTGTCTGACGTGCCTACTTGGATGCGGTCACTCATATAATCCTCCACCATTCTTTCAATGGGGAGAGAATCATATGCAGTGACAGTAGACGACATGTCCGTAATCGTTGTCAGGTCCTTCAGTCCGGACCAGATGTCAGCATCAGCAGTCGCTCCAGACTGCCCTGCATCACCGCCAGCGGGTGGGCTCGGAATTCTGAGCCTTTTCCTCGCACCCCCAGTTGCGGGAGAATGTGAAGGAGGAGATGTTGACAGGTCGCGTTCCGCTTGACTTGACAATTTTGTCACCAGCAGTTCTTTGAACCCCAGCAGACTTGTGTCTGCCGGAAAGAGAGATCCAAGGTAGGTTTTAAATCTAGGATCGAGCACGGTGGCCAAAATGTAGTGCTCTGATTTCAACAGATTGACCACCCGTGAATCCTTGTTAAGCGAATTAAGGGCTCCATCCACAAGTCCCACATGCCTAGCGGAATCGCTCTGTGTTAGCTCCTCCTTCAATGTCTCCAGCTTCTTCTGCAAAAGCCTGATGAGGGGAATGACCTGACTCAGGCTGGCAGTGTCTGAACTGACTTCACGTGTGGCAAGTTCAAAAGGTTGCAGAACCTTGCACAACGTTGAAATCATTCTCCACTGCGCTTGAGACAGGTGCATTCCACCTCCTATATCGTGCTCAGTTGTATAGGCTTGAATGGCCTTTTGCTGCTCCTCCAACCTCTGAAGCATATAGAGGGTTGAATTCCACCTCGTTACCACTTCTTGCTTCAGATGATGGCAGGGCAGGTTCAGGCGTTTTTGGTGGTGCTCCAGTCTTCTGTACGTGGTGCCTGTACGCCGAAAGTGTGCCGCAATTCTTCTGGCCACCGACAGCATCTCTTGCACGCCCCTGTCGTTTTTTAAATAATTCTGCACCACCAAATTCAAGGTATGTGCAAAACATGGGACGTGCTGGAATTTGCCCAGATTTAATGCACACACAATATTGCTGGCGTTGTCCGATGCCACAAATCCACAGCAGAGTCCAATTGGGGTAAGCCATTCTGCGATGATCTTCCTCAGTTGCAGTAAGAGGTTTTTAGCTGTGTGCGTATTCTGGAAAGCGGTGATACAAAGCGTAGCCTGCCTAGGAAAGAGTTGGCGTTTGCGAGATGCTGCTACTGGTGCCGCCGCTGCTGTTCTTGCGGCGGGAGTCCATACATCTACCCAGTGGGCTGTCACAGTCATATAGTCCTGAGCCTGCCCTGCTCCACTTGTCCACATGTCCGTGGTTAAGTGGACATTGGGTACAACTGCATTTTTTAGGACACTGGTGAGTCTTTTTCTGAGGTCTGTGTACATTTTCGGTATCACCTGCCTAGAGAAATGGAACCTAGATGGTATTTGGTACCGGGGACACAGTACCTCCAACAAGTCTCTAGTTGGCTCTGCAGTAATGATGGATACCGGAACCACGTTTCTCACCGCCCAGGATGCCAAGGCCTCAGTTATCCGCTTTGCAGCAGGATGACTGCTGTGATATTTCATCTTCCTCGCAAAGGACTGTTGGACAGTCAATTGCTTGGTGGAAGTAGTAAAAGTGGTCTTACGAGTACGACTTCCCCTCTGGGATGACCATCGACTCCCAGCAGCAACAACAGCAGCAGCGCCAGCAGCAGTAGGCGTTACACGCAAGGATGCATCGGAGGAATCCCAGGCAGGAGAGGACTCGTCAGAATTGCCAGTGACATGGCCTGCAGGACTATTGGCATTCCTGGGGAAGGAGGAAATTGACACTGAGGGAGTTGGTGGGGTGGTTTGCGTGAGCTTGGTTACAAGAGGAAGGGATTTAGTGGTCAGTGGACTGCTTCCGCTGTCGCCCAAAGTTTTTGAACTTGTCACTGACTTATGATGAATGCGCTGCAGGTGACGTATAAGGGAGGATGTTCCGAGGTGGTTAACGTCCTTACCCCTACTTATTACAGCTTGATAAAGGCAACACACGGCTTGACAAATATTGTCCGCATTTCTGTTGAAATACTTCCACACCGAAGAGCTGATTTTTTTGGTATTTTCACCAGGCATGTCAATGGCCCTATTCCTCCCACAGACAACAGGTGTCTCCCCGGGTGCCTGACTTAAACAAACCACCTCACCATCAGAATCCTCCTGGTCAATTTCCTCCCCAGCACCAGCAACACCCATATCCTCCTCATCCTGGTGTACTTCAACACTGACATCTTCAATCTGACTATCAGGAACTGGACTGCGGGTGCTCCTTCCAGCACTTGCAGGGGGCGTGCAAATGGTGGAAGGCGCATGCTCTTCACGTCCAGTGTTGGGAAGGTCAGGCATCGCAAACGACACAATTGGACTCTCCTTGTGGATTTGTGATTTCGAAGAACGCACAGTTCTTTGCTGTGCTTTTGCCAGCTTGAGTCTTTTCATTTTTCTAGCGAGAGGCTGAGTGCTTCCATCCTCATGTGAAGCTGAACCACTAGCCATGAACATAGGCCAGGGCCTCAGCCGTTCCTTGCCACTCCGTGTGGTAAATGGCATATTGGCAAGTTTACGCTTCTCCTCCGACAATTTTATTTTAGATTTTTGAGTCCTTTTTTTACTGATATTTGGTGTTTTGGATTTTACATGCTCTGTACTATGACATTGGGCATCGGCCTTGGCAGACGACGTTGCTGGCATTTCATCGTCTCGGCCATGACTAGTGGCAGCAGCTTCAGCACGAGGTGGAAGTCGATCTTGATCTTTCCCTATTTTTGGAACCTCAACATTTTTGTTCTCCATATTTTAATAGGCACAACTAAAAGGCACCTCAGGTAAACAATGGAGATGGATGGATACTAGTATACTTATGGATGGACGAGCGACTGCCGACACAGAGGTAGCTACAGCCGTGGACTACCGTACTGCGTCTGCTGCTAATATAGACTGGATGATAATGATATAAAAAATATATATATCACTACTGCAGCCGGACAGGTATATATTATATAATGACGGACCTGCTGGACACTGTCAGCACTGCAGACTCCTAAAGTTAACTACTAGTATGAAGAAGATAGAAAAAAAAAACCCACCACAGGTAGGTATACAATTATGGACGAGCGACTGCCGACACAGAGGTAGCTACAGCCGTGGACTACCGTACTGCGTCTGCTGCTAATATAGACTGGATGATAATGATATAAAAAATATATATATATCACTACTGCAGCCGGACAGGTATATATTATATAATGACGGACCTGCTGGACACTGTCAGCACTGCAGACTCCTAAAGTAAGCTACTAGTATCAAGAAGATAGGAAAAAAAAAAACACAACAGGTAGGTGGTATACAATTATGGATGGACGAGCGACTGCCGACACAGAGGTAGCTACAGCCGTGGACTACCGTACTGCGTCTGCTGCTAATATAGACTGGATGATAATGATATAAAAAATATATATATATCACTACTGCAGCCGGACAGGTATATATTATATAATGACGGACCTGCTGGACACTGTCAGCACTGCAGACTCCAAAAGTTAACTACTAGTATGAAGAAGATAGAAAAAAAAAAGAAACCACCACAGGTAGGTATACAATTATGGACGAGCGACTGCCGACACAGAGGTAGCTACAGCCGTGGACTACCGTACTGCGTCTGCTGCTAATATAGACTGGATGATAATGATATAAAAAATATATATATATCACTACTGCAGCCGGACAGGTATATATTATATAATGACGGACCTGCTGGACACTGTCAGCACTGCAGACTCCTAAAGTAAGCTACTAGTATCAAGAAGATAGAAAAAAAAAAACACCACAGGTAGGTGGTATACAATTATGGATGGACGAGCGACTGCCGACACAGAGGTAGCTACAGCCGTGGACTACCGTACTGCGTCTGCTGCTAATATAGACTGGATGATAATGATATAAAAAATATATATATATCACTACTGCAGCCGGACAGGTATATATTATATAATGACGGACCTGCTGGACACTGTCAGCACTGCAGACTCCTAAAGTTAACTACTAGTATGAAGAAGATAGAAAAAAAAAAAACCACCACAGGTAGGTATACAATTATGGACGAGCGACTGCCGACATAGAGGTAGCTACAGCCGTGGACTACCGTACTGCGTCTGCTGCTAGTATAGACTGGATGATAATGATATAAAAAATATATATATATCACTACTGCAGGACAGGTATATATTATATAATGACGGACCTGCTGGACACTGTCAGCAGAATGCGTTTATTGAATAAAAACACCACACGACGAGTGTTTAACTTTTTCAGGCAGACAATCACAATATACTGGTGGTCACTGGTCAGTCACACTGGCAGTGGCACTCTGGCAGCAAAAGTGTGCACTGTTAAATATATGTACTCCTGCTATAACTGCTCCCCAGTCTCCCCCACAATTAAGCTGTGTGAGCAGTGAGCACTCAGCACAGTCAGATATACATAGATGATGCAGCACACTGAGGCTGAGCACAGATATGGTATACTGTTACTGTGTCACTGTGTATCGTTTTTTTTCAGGCAGAGAACGGATTATATTAAATAATAATAAAACTGCACTGGTGGTCACTGGTCAGTCACTAGTAAACTCTGTACTCTCTGAGTACTCCTAAGCTCCAGTAAATCAAGTGTCTCACTCTCACTATCTATTTCTATTCTAAACGGAGAGGACGCCAGCCACGTCCTCTCCCTATCAATCTCAATGCACGTGTGAAAATGGCGGCGACGCGCGGCTCCTTATATAGAATCCGAGTCTCGCGATAGAATCCGGGCCTCGCGAGAATCCGACAGCGGGATGATGACGTTCGGGCGCGCTCGGGTTAACCGAGCAAGGCGGGAAGATCCGAGTCTGCCTCGGACCCGTGTAAAAAGCGTGAAGTTCGGGGGGGTTCGGTTTCCGAAACCGAACCCACTCATCACTAATATATATCCTAAGAAACATGCTCTTGCCCAAATAATGCAAGTCGACACGGATACCGACTCTGATACAGGAGACGGTGAAGGGGATATCCTGGGGGTGAGGCATCCCTTGCTAAGGGGGTGCAACTCATGATTGAGGCTATTAGGGACATTTTACACATTACTGATAAGGTACCTGAGCAGGTAGAGGAGGTTTATTTTACTGACACTAAGAAATCCTCCCTTACATTCCCTGCATCTAAGGAATTAAATGCATTATTTGAAAAATCCTGGGAAAACCCAGAGAAAAAATTCCAGATCCCTAAAAGGGTTCTCATTGCTTTTCCTTTCCATGGGGAGAATAGGAAAAAGGGGGAAACCCGCCGGTAGTAGATGCTTCTGTTTCTAGATTGTCTAAGAAAGTGGTTTTGCCTGTCCCTGGGTCCACCGCTTTAGAAGAGCCGGCTGACCGTAAGATTGAGACTACTCTCAAATCTTTATACACAGCAAATGGCGTAGCTTTAAGACCTACTATTGCTTGAGCATGGATTTCTAAGGCCATAGTAAAGTGGTCAGGCACTTTACTAGAGGAGTTAGATTCTATGGATAGAAGTGACATTGAATTGTTTTTACGTCACATACAGGATTCTGCTGGTTTGACGGTGGAAGCCATGAAAGACCTGGGACATCTGAATGTGAGAGCTTCTTCCATGGCTGTCTCGGCACGCAGTGGACTCTGGCTGCGCCAATGGTCTGCGGATGCCAAATCCAAGAAAAGTGTGGAGAACCTACCCTTCCCAGGTCAGGCTCTGTTTGGGGAAGCATTAGATGCGTGGATCTCCACGGCAACTGCGGGTAAGTCAACTTTTCTTCCCTCTGCTACACCACCGACTAGGAAATCATATCCTAAGTCTGCGATGCAGTCCTTTCGCACCACTAAAGTTAAAAAGTCCAAATCCCCCTCCACTTTCTTTAGAGGTGGTCGGGGGAAATCCCGGAAACCTGCACCCACAGGTTCCCAGGAACAGAAACCTGGTTCTGCCTCCTCTAAATCCTTGGCATGATGGTGGACCTCCCAGCCTGGAGATCGGGTAGGTGGGAGCAAGACTAAGAAATTTCAGTCATGTCTGGGCATCCTCATGCCTGGATCCCTGGGTACAGGATATTGTTACCCAGGGGTACAGACTGGAGTTTCAAGAACTCCCACCTCAAAGATTCGCTGACAGAAAGTGCTATCCTACAGGAAGCCATTCAAAAATTGCTAAGGTCAAATGTCATTGTGCCAGTTCCACCTCACCTACAACACAAAAGTTATTATTCAAACCTGTTTGTGGTTCCGAAACCGGACGGTTCGGTAAGACCGATTTTAAACCTAAAGTCATTGAACCCCTACTTGAGGGGATTCAAATTCAAGATGGAGTCTCTGAGAGCGGTGATCTCAGGTCTGGAGTAAGGGGAATTCCTGGTATCCCTGGATATCAAGGATGTGTACCTTCACATCCCGATCTGGCCGCCTCACCAGGCTTATCTCAGATTTGCGCTGCTGGACTATCACTATCAGTTCCAGGCGCTGCCGTTTGGTCTCTCCATGGCACGAAGAGTGTTCACCAAGGTGATGGCGGGGATGATGCTACTTCTCCGCAAGCAGGGTGTGAACATAATTCCTTATCTGAACGATCTGCTGATAAAAGCGTCTTCCAGGGAGAAGCTGTTGCAGAGCATTGCTCTCTCAACTCAAATACTCCAGGATCATGGATGGATCCTGGATTTTCCAAAGTCGCATCTGGAGCCGACAAGGAGACTGTCCTTCCTGGGGATAATCCTCGACACGGAAGTACAGAGGGTGTTTCTGCCGGAGGAGAAAGCGTTGGTGATACAAACAATGGACCGGGATGTCCTGAAGCCAGCCCGGGTATCGGTTCATCAGTGCATTCGCTTTTTAAGGAAGATGGTTGCCTCCTACAAGGCTCTACAGTACGGAAGATTTCATGCACGATCTTTCCAACTGGATCTCCTGGACAAATGGTCGGGATCTCATCTTCACATGCACCAGAGGATATGTCTGTCACCGAAGGCCAGAATATGGCTCCTTTGGTGGCTGCAAACCTCTCACCTACTGGAGGGCAGCAGGTTCAAGATTCAGAATTGGATCCTCCTAACCACAGATACAAATCTCAGAGGTTGTGGAGCAGTCACCCAAGGGGAAAACTTCCAAGGAAGGTGGTCAAATCTGGAATCCATCCTTCCGATAAACATTCTGGAACTAAGAGCCATGTACAACGGTCTTCTACAAGTGGCACATCAGCTGAAAGATCAGGCCATTCAGGTTCAGTCGGACAATGTAACGACAGTGGCCTACATAAACCGACAAGGCAGAACGAAGAGCAGAGCTGAAATATCAGAGGTAACAAGAATCATCCTCTGGGCGGAAAAGCATGCGGTGGTGCTGTCGGCAATCTTCATTCCGGGAGTGGACAACTGGGAAGCGGACTTCCTCAGCAGACACGATCTCCATCCGGGAGAGTGGGGCCTAGACCCAGAGGTGTTCGCAGAGGTGACAAGTCTTTGGGGCGTACCTCAAATAGACATGATGGCCTCACGCCTCAACAAGAAGCTTTGGAGGTAATGTTCCAGGTCAAGGGCTCCACAGGCAGTGGCGGTGGACGCCCTGGTAACTCCATGGGTGTTCAAGTGCAGTGTATGTGTTCCCTCCACTTCCACTCATCCCAAGGATTCTCAAAATAGTCAAAAGAACAAGAGTTCAGGCAATCCTCAATGCTCCGGACTGGCCAAGAAGGACTTGGTACGCGGATTTTCTGGAGTTACTGCTGGAAGATCCAAGGCCTCTTCCTCTTCAAGAGAACCTTCTGCAACAGGAGCCATTCGCTTACCAAGACTTACCACGGCTATGTTTGACGGCATGGAGGTTGAACGCCAGATCTTAGCTCGGAAGGGCATTCCAAACAAAGTTATTCCTACCCTAATACAGGCTAGGAAAGGAGTAACGTCAAAACATTACCATCGGATTTGGAAAAAGTACGTGTCTTGGTGTGAATCCAAGAAGTTTCCTACGGTGGAGTTTCAACTTGGATGGTTTCTCCTCTTCCTGCAAGCAGGTGTGGATGTGGGCTTGCACCTGGGCTCCATAAAAGTCCAGATTTCGGCCTTGTCCATTTTCTTCCAGAAACAATTGGCTGCCCTTCCTGAGATGCAGACTTTCCTACGGCACCTTGGGCTCTTAACGTGGTGCTGCAGTTCCTGCAATCGGATTGGTTCGAGTCTTTACAGGAGGTTGAGGTCAAGTTTCTTACCTGGAAGACTGTCCCACTGTTGGCATTGGCATCTGCTAGACGAGTGTCAGAATTGGGGCATTGTCCTACAAGAGCCCCTACTTGTTTTTCCATGAAGATAGAGCTGAGCTCAGGACGCGTCAGCAATTTCTTCCGAAGGTTGTGTCGGCTTTTCATATCAAACAACCCATTGTGGTGCAAGTGGCTACTGACTCCACAATTACTTCAAAATCCTTGGATGTTGTGAGGGCTTTGAAGATTTATGTGAAGATAACTTCTCGTCACAGAAAGTCGGATGCTTTGTTTGTCCTTTATGATCCCAACAAGATTGGGTGTCCTGCTTCTAAGCAGACGATTTCTCGCTGGATCAGGTTTACTATCCAGCATGCATATTCTACGGCAGGCTTGCCGTGTCCTCAATCTGTAAAGGCCCACTCTACTCGTAAAGTGGGTTCTTTCTGGGCGGCTGCTCTGGGTGTCTCGGCTTTACAGTTTTGCCGAGCAGCTACTTGGTCAGGGTCGAACACATTTGCTAAGTTCTACAAGTTCGATACTTTGGCCTCTGAGGACCTAAAGTTTGGTCAATCGGTTCTGCAGGAGCCTCCGCGATCTCCCTCCCGTACTGGGAGCTTTGGTACATCCCCATGGTACTAATGTGGACCCCAGCATCCTCTAGGACGTAAGAGAAAATAGAATTTTAATTACCTACCCGTAAATCCTTTTATCGTAGTCCGTAGAGGATGCTGGGCGCCCGCCCAGTGCTTCGTTTTCCTGCAGTTGTTACTTGGTTCAGTACTGCATTGTTACTTGGTTGAGTACTGCATTGTTACTTGGTTAAGTACTATTGTTCAGCCATTGCTGAATTGTTTCAAGCTGGTTAGCTTGGTTTTCTGTTATGTGTGAGCTGGTGTGAATCTCACCACTATCTGTGTATTTCCTTCTCTCGAAGTATGTCCGTCACCTCGGGCACAGTTTCTAGACTGAGTCTGGTAGGAGGGGCATAGAGGGAGGAGCCAGCCCACACGATTAAACTCTTAAAGTGCCCATGGCTCCAAAGGGACCCATCTATACCCCATGATACTAATATGGACCCCAGCATCCTCTACGGACTACGAGAAAAGATTTACCGGTAGGTAATTAAAATCCTATTTTTACTCCTCTACTTATTATTATATTAAACAAAACAAAAAGTCTAAGGATTATCAGACTAGAGCAGGACATGGTTTAAATATGTTACTTATTATCCATATAAAGACATAGACAGACAGACAGACAGATAGATAGATAGATATGTCCGCTATTTTTATTGCATCCTCCTGCCAGTATATATAGTGTCAAAAATATCTCAACATCTGCATATTTGTACAGTGAAGGTCATTTCAAGATTGAAATAATTGTTTCCCACCAGTGACCTTCAGGAACTGACTGTCCTGTAGCAGGGAGAGAAACTCTAACCATGGTGATGAAGAATAATAGTCCTGCTAATTATCATAAATACTAGTGATTGCTGAAGCCTAGCTGCAGCCTCCTGATAATGATGAGTGATGTCAATTTTCATGCAACCCCATTGTGACTGAAATGAGCATATTAGTGACTGCTGATGGCTGAGCGCCAGGCTATCGGCAAGGTAAATACAAGAAAAAAAGTAACATTTGATCTGTGCTATTGTGCAAATACATAGCAAGTAGATCTAACAATAACAGTGCTTTGTCTCGTAATCTAATCAGTACAATATTATGCTGTCTTGTATTTTGCTAAGAAAGTACATCTTATCAGCTATTATTTTCTCCTATATTCCTCCTTTGCCATATCTGCAATAGCTTAGAGAAGGCTTCATGTACTCAAAAATCTTCAAACTTATTAAATAGCAATCCACTGCATGTCTGTGTGGGATGCAGTTACCATCCCGGCGGTCGGGATCCCAGCGCCCAGCGTACCGACGCCGGGATCCCAGACGCCAGAATGCCGGCAGGGGGCCCAGGACTATTCCCACTCGTGGGTGTCTGCGAGCCTACAAGGGGCTTTGTTGCGCTCAACTCCCTGCTGGTATGCTGACCACCGGGATACCAACCTCCGGTCACCCAGCCCCAACCCGTCTGTGTATTAGTTCTGTGTGTTGGCCTCCATGTTTTGGTTGTAATTCTCCAGAATATTTTGGTTTTGGCAAAACCACCCTCAAAGTGTTTTGGTTTGGATTCAGTTTTTGATTCAATTAAAAATCGACAATCATTGATAAAAATCTATAAAAACTGCTAAAATCAGATAATTTTTGTAATCCAAAACCCAAAATTCAGATTTAAAATGCGACTTCCAATCTGCTGGAATATCTGAACTCGGTTCAGAACGGATCTCTTTTGGAGATCCAGACTGGGTTTTAACTTGGTTCAGAGCCTCAAAATTTGGGTGGATTCAGATTTCTGGAGAAACGAACTGCACACCTCTACTTAGTTCTTGGTTTTATGAATGTTTGGGTTGGATGAACATTTTTGGTCACTCCTGGTTATATGGCATCCTTCACTGAATCTCTAAGTGAACCCTGACCTACTCAACATCCAGGAGAATCCTAGTAGAGTTGGCCACCCTACCGGAGCCGGCTTAACTTTCTTCTGAAGTGGAATGGGATTCTTTGCGACTCATAAAATATTTATTTAAGGAAAAAATAATTTTATTCAACAATGTTCTTCTTTGTGATCCTAACATGCTGATATCAGAAAGATTACAACGTCAATACATTTACTGCTGCAATGCTTGTTAAATGGGCTATACCATTAAAGGTAGCTGGTGGTAACCCTTTGATGCATCGGACAAAGTGGTCAAATTTACAATATGTCCCTTAGTACCACTAACCTATGCATTTCATCCCTTTCATGATATGATTTTTCTTATTCTCTCAACTCATTTTTCTTGTTTTGCCAATGAAAAACATTAAGGTGTCTATAGACTAAGCCTTGGAGAGAGATAAAGTGGATGGAGATAAAGTACCAGCCAACCACCTCCTAATTCTCATTTTGCAAACATAGGGGGACATTTACTAAGCAGTGATAAGAGCGGAGAAGTGAGCCAGTGGAGAAGTTGCCCATGGCAACCAATCAGCACTGAAGTATAACCCTAAGTTTGATGCATGTTCTGTGCAGGAAAGATCTTAAACCACCAGTAACATCCACTGCTTTTCTGCATGGGGATCCAGTCAGGATCCCAGCAGTCAAAATACCGATGCCTGAATCCTGACACTACTTGGAATGTGACACCAGCATCCTAAATAGGGTCACCAGGTGAGCGCCGGAATCCCGACCGCCGGGATCCTGAACAAGCAACTGCCGGGCTGGCCGCAGAGGTAAGCCGCTGGGGGAGGGGGGAGGGGGGGAGGTTTAGGCTGCGGGGAGGGTTGCGTTATGTTTAAGCACCCCCCAGGGACGGTTAGGTTCGGGCTGCCGACTGGGGCAATTAGGCTTAGGCTGCAGACTGGGGGCTGAGATTCATATTTAGGATCAGGGTTAGGCTGCGGAGTGGGGGATGATCTGTACTTAAATGATGTAACCAAGGGCTTGATCCTGATTTGGAAGAACAGCAAAAAATACTTTGTATCTGGAACAAACCATGTTG
Organism: Pseudophryne corroboree; assembly: GCF_028390025.1. NCBI lineage: Eukaryota > Metazoa > Chordata > Amphibia > Anura > Myobatrachidae > Pseudophryne > Pseudophryne corroboree. The sequence goes on from NC_086444.1 coordinate 1,119,645,529, forward strand.
CCATGCAGGGGGAGCAAATACATTACTAGTTTTGCATGTAGCCCACATGTTAGACAGCTTTTTACACTGCAATTTAAACTTCAGTTTGGAAACACCCCACCCAAGTCGAAATCTCTCTGCACATGGTACATATGCCCCACCTGCAGTGCAGCATGGTTTGCCCAGGTGCACAATTACTTGCTTTTTTTTGCTTTACTTCTAAGTGAGAATTAGGCTCCATGTAAGAAAGGTTACAGCAGTTTTCGGGAAAATACAGCAGTGCACGATGGACCTGGCCTGACAAATAATAAGATTTTACTTACCGATAAATCTATTTCTCGTAGTCCGTAGTGGATGCTGGGGACTCCGTCAGGACCATGGGGATTAGCGGCTCCGCAGGAGACAGGGCACAAAAATAAAGCTTTAGGATCAGGTGGTGTGCACTGGCTCCTCCCCCTATGACCCTCCTCCAAGCCTCAGTTAGGATACTGTGCCCGGACGAGCGTACACAATAAGGAAGGATTTTGAATCCCGGGTAAGACTCATACCAGCCACACCAATCACACCGTACAACTTGTGATCTGAACCCAGTTAACAGTATGACAACGTAGGAGCCTCTGAACAGACGGCTCACAACAAGAACAACCTGATTTTTTTGTAACAATAACTATGTACAAGTATTGCAGACAATCCGCACTTGGGATGGGCGCCCAGCATCCACTACGGACTACGAGAAATAGATTTATCGGTAAGTAAAATCTTATTTTCTCTAACGTCCTAGTGGATGCTGGGGACTCCGTCAGGACCATGGGGATTATACCAAAGCTCCCAAACGGGCGGGAGAGTGCGGATGACTCTGCAGCACCGAATGAGAGAACTCCAGGTCCTCTTTAGCCAGGGTATCAAATTTGTAGAATTTTACAAACGTGTTCTCCCCCGACCACGTAGCTGCTCGGCAGAGTTGTAATGCCGAGACCCCTCGGGCAGCCGCCCAGGATGAGCCCACCTTCCTTGTTGAATGGGCCTTGACAGATTTAGGCTGTGGCAGGCCTGCCACAGAATGTGCAAGTTGAATTGTGCTACAAATCCAACGAGCAATCGTCTGCTTAGAAGCAGGAGCACCCAGCTTGTTGGGTGCATACAGTATAAACAGCGAGTCAGATTTTCTGACTCCAGCCGTCCTTGAAATATATATTTTCAATGCCCTGACAACGTCCAGCAACTTGGAATCCTCCAAATCGCTAGTAGCCGCAGGCACCACAATAGGCTGGTTCAGGTGAAACGCTGACACCACCTTAGGCAGAAAATGAGGACGCGTCCGCAGTTCTGCCCTGTCCGAATGGAAAATCAGATATGGGCTTTTATACGATAAAGCCGCCAATTCTGACACTCTCCTGGCTGAAGCCAGGGCCAGTAGCATGGTTACTTTCCATGTAAGATATTTCAAATCCGCCGATTTGAGTGGCTCAAACCAATGGGATTTGAGAAAATCCAAAACTACATTAAGGTCCCACGGAGCCACTGGGGGCACAACCGGGGGCTGTATATGTAGTACTCCTTTTACAAAAGTCTGGACTTCAGGAACTGAAGCCAATTCTTTCTGGAAGAAAATCGACAGGGCCGAAATTTGAACCTTAATGGACCCCAACTTGAGGCCCATAGACAATCCTGTTTGCAGGAAATGTAGGAATCGACCCAATTGAAATTCCTCCGTGGGGGCCTTCCTGGCCTCACACCACGCAACATATTTTCTCCAAATGCGGTGATAATGTTGTGCAGTCACCTCCTTCCTGGCTTTAACCAGTGTAGGAATGACCTCTTCTGGAATGCCTTTTTCCCTTAGAATTCGGCGTTCAACCGCCACGCCGTCAAACGCAGCCGCGGTAAGTCTTGGAATAGACACGGTCCCTGCTGAATCAGGTCCCGTCTTAGAGGTAGAGGCCACGGATTTTCCGTGAGCATCTACTGAAGTTCCGGGTACCAAGTTCTTCTTGGCCAATCCGGAGCCACGAGTATCGTTCTTACTCCCCTTTGCCGTATAATTCTCAGTACTTTGGGTATGAGAGGCAGAGGAGGAAACACATACACTGACTGGAACACCCACGGTGTTACCAGAGCGTCCACAGCTATTGCCTGAGGGTCTCTTGACCTGGCGCAATACCTGTCCAGTTTTTTGTTGAGGCGAGACGCCATCATATCCACCTTTGGTTTTTCCCAACGGTTCACAACCATGTGGAAGACTTCTGGATGAAGTCCCCACTCTCCCGGGTGTAGATCGTGTCTGCTGAGGAAGTCTGCTTCCCAGTTGTCCACTCCCGGAATGAACACTGCTGACAGTGCTATCACATGATCTTCCGCCCAGCGAAGAATCCTTGCAGCTTCTGCCATTGCTCTCCTGCTTCTTGTGCCGCCCTGTCTGTTTACGTGGGCGACTGCCGTGATGTTGTCCGACTGGATCAACACCGGCTGACCCTGAAGCAGGGGTTTTGCCAGGCTTAGAGCATTGTAAATCGCTCTTAGCTCCAGTATATTTATGTGAAGAGACATCTCCAGGCTTGACCATACTCCCTGGAAGTTTCTTCCCTGTGTGACCGCTCCCCAGCCTCTCAGACTGGCATCCGTGGTCACCAGGACCCAGTCCTGTATGCCGAATCTGCGGCCTTCTAACAGATGAGCACTCTGCAACCACCACAGAAGAGACACCCTTGTCCGTGGCGATAAGGTTATCCGCTGATGCATCTGCAGATGCGATCCGGACCATTTGTCCAGCAGATCCCACTGAAAAGTTCGTGCGTGGAATCTGCCGAATGGGATTGCTTCGTAAGAAGCCACCATCTTTCCCAGGACTCTTGTGCATTGATGTACAGACACTTTTCCTGGTTTTAGGAGGTTCCTGACAAGTTCGGATAACTCCTTGGCTTTCTCCTCCGGAAGAAACACCTTTTTCTGAACCGTGTCCAGAATCATTCCCAGGAACAGCAGACGTGTTGTCGGGGTCAACTGAGATTTTGGAAAATTCAGAATCCACCCGTGTTGTTGCAGCACTACTTGGGTTAGTGCTACTCCGTCCTCCAGCTGTTCTCTGGACCTTGCCCTTATCAGGAGATCGTCCAAGTAAGGGATAATTAATACGCCTCTTCTTCGCAGAAGAATCATCATTTCGGCCATTACCTTGGTAAAGACCCGAGGTGCCGTGGACAATCCAAACGGCAGCGTCTGAAACTGATAATGACAGTTTTGCACCACGAACCTGAGGTACCCTTGATGTGAAGGGCAAATTGGGACATGCAGGTAAGCATCTTTTATGTCCAGGGACACCATAAAGTCCCCTTCTTCCAGATTCGCTATCACTGCTCTGAGTGATTCCATCTTGAACTTGAATTTTTGTATGTACAGGTTCAAAGATTTCAGATTTAGAATAGGTCTTACCGAGCCGTCCGGCTTCGGTACCACAAATAGCGTGGAGTAATACCCCTTTTCCTGTTGTAGGAGGGGTACCTTGACTATCACCTGCTGAGAAAACAGCTTGTGAATGGCTTCCAATACCATCGCCCTGTCTGAGGAAGACGTTGGCAAAGCAGACTTTAGGAACCGGCGAGGGGGAGACTTCTCGAATTCCAACCTGTAACCCTGAGATACTACCTGCAGGATCCAGGGGTCCACCTGTGAGCAAGCCCACTGCGCGCTGAAATTCTTGAGTCGACCCCCCACCGTTCCTGAGTCCGCTTGTAAAGCCCCAGCGTCATGCTGAGGGCTTTGCAGAACCCGCGGAGGGCTTCTGTTCCTGGGAAGGAGCTGCTTGCTGCCCTCTCTTACCCTTTCCTCTGCCTCGGGGCAGATATGACTGTCCTTTTGCCCGCTTCTTATAGGACCGAAAGGACTGCGGCTGAAAAGACGGTGTCTTTTTCTGTTGGGAGGGGGTCTGGGGTAAAAAGGTGGATTTCCCGGCCGTTGCCGTGGCCACCAAATCCGATAGACCGACGCCAAATAATTCCTCCCCTTTATACGGCAATACTTCCATATGCCGTTTGGAATCCGCATCACCTGACCACTGTCGTGTCCATAAACTTCTTCTGGCAGATATGGACATCGCACTTACTCTCGATGCCAGAGTGCAAATATCCCTCTGAGCATCTCGCATATAAAGAAAAGCATCCTTTAATTGCTCTAAAGTCTGTAAAATACTGTCCCTATCCAGGGTATCAATATTTTCAGTCAGGGAATCCGACCAGACCACCCCAGCACTGCACATCCAGGCTGAGGCGATGGCTGGTCGCAGTATAACACCAGTATGTGTGTATATACTTTTTAGGGTAGTTTCCAGCCTCCTATCAGCTGGATCCTTGAGGGCTGCCGTATCAGGAGACGGTAACGCCACTTGTTTTGATAAGCGTGTGAGCGCCTTATCCACCTTAGGGGGTATTTCCCAGCGCGCCCTAACCTCTGGCGGGAAAGGGTATAATGCCAATAACTTTTTTGAAATTAGCACTTTTCTATCTGGGTTAACCCACGCTTCATCACATACATCATTCAATTCCTCTGATTCAGGAAAAACTACAGGTAGTTTTTTCACCCCCCACATAATACCCCTTTTTGTGGTACTTGTAGTATCAGAGATATGCAAAGCCTCCTTCATTGCCGTGATCATATAACGTGTGGCCCTACTGGAAAATACGTTTGTTTCTTCACCGTCGACACTAGATTCAGTGTCCGTGTCTGGGTCTGTGTCGACCGACTGAGGTAAAGGGCGTTTTACAGCCCCTGACGGTGTCTGAGACGCCTGGGCAGGTACTAACTGGTTTTCCGGCCGTCTCATGTCGTCAACTGATTTTTGTAATGTGCTGACATTATCACGTAATTCCATAAACAAAGCCATCCATTCCGGTGTCGACTCCCTGGGGGGTGACATCACCATTACCGGCAATTGTTCTGCCTCCACACCAACATCGTCCTCATACATGTCGACACACACGTACCGACACACAGCAGACACACAGGGAATGCTCTATTGAAGACAGGACCCCACTAGCCCTTTGGGGAGACAGAGGGAGAGTTTGCCAGCACACACCCAAGCGCTATAATATATATGGGAACAACCCTATATAAGTGTTGTGTCCTTATAGCAGCTTAAATATAGTAATATCGCCAAAAAAGTGCCCCCCCTCTCTGTTTTACCCTGTTTCTGTAGTGCAGTGCAGGGGAGAGTCCTGGGAGCCTTCCTCACAGCGGAGCTGAGCAGGAAAATGGCGCTGTGTGCTGAGGAGAATAAGCCCCGCCCCCTATTTCGGCGGGCTCTTCTCCGGAGTTTGTGAGATCTGGCAGGGGTTAAATACATCCATATAGCCTCAAGGGCTATATGTGATGTATTTTTTAGCCATAAAAAGGTATTATACATTGCTGCCCAGGGCGCCCCCCCAGCGCCCTGCACCCTCCGTGACCGCTGTGTGAAGTGTGCTGACAACAATGGCGCACAGCTGCAGTGCTGTGCGCTACCTCAGGAAGACTGAAAAGTCTTCTGCCGCCTGCTTCTGGACCTCTTCCATCTTCGGCATCTGCAAGGGGGGTCGGCGGCGCGGCTCCGGGACCGGACTCCATGGCTGGGCCTGTGTTCGATCCCTCTGGAGCTAATGGTGTCCAGTAGCCTAAGAAGCCAATCCATCCTGCACGCAGGTGAGTTGACTTCTCTCCCCTAAGTCCCTCGATGCAGTGAGCCTGTTGCCAGCAGGACTCACTGAAAATAAAAAACCTAAAAACTTTTTCTAAGCAGCTCTTTAGGAGAGCCACCTAGATTGCACCCTGCTCGGACGGGCACAAAAACCTAACTGAGGCTTGGAGGAGGGTCATAGGGGGAGGAGCCAGTGCACACCACCTGATCCTAAAGCTTTATTTTTGTGCCCTGTCTCCTGCGGAGCCGCTAATCCCCATGGTCCTGACGGAGTCCCCAGCATCCACTAGGACGTTAGAGAAATATAAATTAAATTGTGATACAGGTTGAGTCTCCCACATCCACTATGCTTGGGACCAGGAGTATATTGGATATTGGTTTTCCATATTTAGGAATATTTGCATATCATAATGATGTTTCTGGGGGATGGGACCCAAGTCTATAAACAGAATGCATGCATAGTTCATATACACCTTACACACACAGCCTGAAAGTAATTTTATACAATATTTTACAAAGTTTGTGTACACTGAGCCATAAGAAAGCAAATGTGTCACTATATCAGTCACGCTGAAATAATGCCGTATTTCGGAATTTTGGATATGATAGACCTGTACAGAAAGGGAAAGAAAATGCTGCAAAAATTGACTGCCAAAAGTTGTAATATGATCATTTACAATATAAACTGACATTAAATAATTCCTACTTGAATAATGAATCCTGAACCATTGAACGTAGTTATTTTATTTGTGGATTATTCTCTTAAACAAAATAAACAAGATACATACAGTATACTGTAAATTAATTGATTGTACTCCACTACTCTGATTAAGATAATGGCATAACTAATAATATCCTGTCATACAGACTGCCACAACACGCATGCAATAATGGTTTTATCCCACCAGTTCTCTTTGTAAATGTAACACACCCGCACACTAATCTGGTAATTACTATACTCACAATGACTTCTGTAAACTGACACTGCTTCACCTGTTGTAAAGAGAGAATTCCCAGATGACGCAGCGGGTTCTGAGCAGGTAGGGGACGTGTGACATTAGCCACGAGGAAGGCAGTAAAAGAGCAAAATGATTAAACATCCAACAAATGCAGGATATGAAAGGAATATACCACATGTTTATTGATTGCTGACTGTGAGGATACTATTTTTTATATATATATATATATATATATATATATATAAAAATACAAAAAACACCTTTATCTTGCGCTGTAGTATAGCTGCCCTCTGATACGGTCCTAGTGTTAGCCAGGACCAATCTACAACACCTCCAAACAACGAATCAGAGGGCGCTAATAATCACTCCCCACTATACCAGCAATACAATTGACCACATATATAAATTAATAATAACAATTTATTAAAAGCACAAATAGCTAAAATAGATGACCCTTTCAAATACACATAGTAGTAATTTGTGTCATAGATGAAATGAAGGGTGGAAGAGAGAGAAAACATACCCTTCATTTCGTCTATGACACAAATTACTACTATGTGTATTTGAAAGGGTCATCTCTTTTAGCTATTTGTGCTTTTAATAAATTGTTATTATTCATATATGTGGTCAATTATTACTGGTATAGTGGGGAGTGATTATTAGCGCCCTCTGATTCGTTGTTTGGGGATATATAGATATATATCATCACTTAATGACACGCACCAGTGGAGATTGATTCATTATTTTCCAATATACGAGGGTTCATATTCACATATGGAGGCTATGGTATGACCACCTTCCTATATTTGAAGTCACTAATTGAAAGAAATTCATCTTATGGTCACAATATCACATTTAAGGAATAATATCGTTCACTAGAATATTTTTACACCATTTATAGACCTTTCTTACCTATAAGTCATTAAAACTAACTACAAGTAAATCACGTTATTCATCGCGTGGTCCTTGAGGAGTCATGCTTTTTGTTGATATCCCCTGATGAAGTCCTAACAAGGACGAAACGCGTTGGGATCTGAACTCTAAAGCAAGGACACCTAAACCTTGATGTTATTCTGCTAGAGGTTATACATGTCCAATTAACTGCTTTTAATAAATTGTGAATTTTTATGGTTGTTGGTTGTATATTAATTGACAATCAGTTATTTTATTTAAGAAAAATTTGTTGTGCGCACTTGGAATTTTGTTGTATATGTTGATTGTGAACCTTTAAATGGCAAAAGGGTTATTCCACAAGTTCAGCCCCCCCTTGTCAGCGCAGTTTTGGGTACATTTGTGTGTAATAAATATATATATATATATATATATATATATATATCCCCAAACAATATATATATATATAGTGGAGTTTGTATATTCTCCCCATACTTGCGTGGGTTTCCTCCGGGTACTCCAGTTTCCTCCCACAATCCAAAAATATACTGGTAGGTTAATTGTCTCCCAACAAAAATGAACCATAGTGTATGTATATACATATACATAGCGCAGTAAATTCTTATATATAATCTGAGGGGGCCCCAAAGAATCACTGAATGGGGCCCCAAGATTTCTGTTGCCGGCCCTGTGCACTATTATCTACCAGCATGTACAGAGAAGCCCAAATAGCTTTATGGCACCTGCGCAGCACTCAGAACAATGCAGTGGGGCTGGAAGAGGACAGGCTTATGGCCAGGTACCCCAACCAATTTATTTAATGGGGCTTTGCATTGTAATGTTATACCCTCAGTGGCCACTTTATTATTTACACCTGCTTATAAATGCAAACATCTATTAGGCCAATCATAATGGTCTGAGTAGTGGCGGAACTTGAGAGTTATGCTCTGGTCCTACCTCCTCCATCCATCCCAAATTCACAATATGCCACACAGCATTAGAAGGTGATGGGGAGAGGCAGTGGGTGATAAGGAGAGAGTGACAGGGAGAGGTAGTGGGTGACTGGGAGAAACTTTGGGGAAAGGAGAAGCTGTGGGTGACGGGAAATAGAAGATGGTGACGGGGAGACTGTGATAGGGAGAGGTGATTGGGAGAAGCAGTGGGTAATAGGGAGAGACAGTGGGAGACTAGGAAGAGGCAAAGAATGACAGAAAAATGTAGAGAGTGCAGCAGAAGATGACAGAGAGAGGCAGAGGATGACAGAGAGTGGGTGAAAGGGAGATACTTTGGATGATGTGGAGTGGGTAACAGGCATAGGGGGACGATGAGGGCATGTGAGAGGGTTAGTGAGGTCTCTGTAGAATGGAGTCAATGGGTTAAATTGAGTTGAAAGGGTTCATGGGACATGAAGGAAAAGTATCAGTGGGGGAGATAGGCAGAAAAAAAACCAAGGGGGTTTACCAAGAGAGTAAAGGGTCTATTTACTAAGCCTTGAACAGAGATAAAGTGGACGGAGATAAAGTACCAGCCAATCAGCTCCTAACTACCATGTCACAGACTGGGTTTGAAGAATGACAGAAGATGGTTGGCTGGTACTTTATCTCCATACACTTTATCTCCATCAAAGGCTTAGTAAATAGACCCCTAAATGCTTGAGGAAGGATTTAGTGATGGTACAAAAGTGGAATTATGTCAGGGAAGTGGAGAGGAAGTAAAGTCAAAGAGAGAGAGAGAGAGAGAGAGAGAGAGAGAGAGAAGGAGAGAGAGAGTTTACAAGAAGTAAATCGGAGGTATGATTATTAATGCAGCAGTAATCCCTGGTGTGAATGAAGAACTGCACTTTCACCAAGTCCACAACTTGTGTTGAGATCCACTTTGTAACAGGTTCCATACTTGTGCAGAGAAGCTATCCACAGTGGTGTCTTCCCCTGGCCGACACAGTAGGGGCAAAGCCCATGCACAATGAGCAATGGAGGATACCTGGATTAGCATGGCTGACTGTAGCTTGATCTAGGGACAGGGAGGCTCCTCTCTTCTGGATTTCATGCCGGGGCCAGGCACTAGATCGCAACATTGGCCCACTGCAACAGCTGTCTCAGAGAGGAGGACGGTAAGAGGAGGGGTGGAGATGGGAGAAGAAGGGAGGAGAGGAAAGCGGAGCAGGGGGGAGGTGGACCTCCTCCTCTTCTCCAGCCAGATAGCCTTCTCCTGTTTTGTTACGGATCATTATTAGTACTGCTGTCCATGCCGCTGCGGGCCCGTTCATTGCTGCGGGTTCCAGTGCCCCAGGTAGATGCACCTTTAATTTTTCACATTGTTTAATTTTTTTTTGTGACCCCTTTCTGCGCAAATTCTGTAGCTTTGACTTAAGTCATTGTTTCCGCACAAAATTTGGATAAAGACAGTTCTCTTCCTTGAAGCGTGCTCTCCTTCTCGCTCTTTCCTCCTCCTCCTCCTCCTCAATGTAACAAACTGTCACTGTCTTACCCCCGACCAATTGTCACTTGCTTTACCACCCACCTGACCTTCCTTATGTAGCATGCTTTTGACCCCTTTACTCTTACTTGCCTATGTCGTGTTATGGTTTTAGCCCAGGTGTCAGCGTCCGGAGTCTTACCGGTATGCTGGGGCCGCGGGGCTGGCTACTCTGGCGGTGTGTGGGCAGCGGCGGAGGTGGGCTGCTGCGCCAGGTCCGTGGGCAGCAGTGGCGGCGGTGAGGGGGTCCGCTCGTAGCGGCAGGACGCCGCTACAGCGGGTCGCTCTTGCTGAGCCGTTGCTAGGAGACCAGAGGCAGTGAGCAATGTGGCTTTGCAGAAAGGTCTGCATTACTGGGCGCCGCCATGTTGGAGACCAAGTTTTAAGCATAGTTCCTGTTTCCTGTTTCTTCCAGCCAATCCAGGGGAAGCTCTCCCTATAAAAGGGGGCTGGTTTAGGACAGTGCTTCAAATTACAACCCTGTTGTAAGTGCTTTAGCCTGTGCTCCCAGGATCCTTGTCGTATTCTGGTTACTCCTGCTCCTGCTTGGTCGGTTCTCTGTTGCTGCTGCAGTCCTGCCGTTCCTAACCTGCTACTGCCTGTGGAAGCGCTCCTAGAAAACCCGGTCCAGTAAGACCCTTTGGGCACAGTCGGCCCCGGGTCTTCTACCCCGTCTTTCAAGCCAAACTCCACAGATCTACTTTACTAGCCACATATTTTTACCACCGACCACAACTTGCAGATTGTTATCTTCAGCCTCATCCTCCAAACCACAGTCCACAGTTCTTGACTTCAGCTACGTCTTCAACTACCATCCACAGTTCCACAGTTCATTATCTACAGTCTCGTCTTTCAAATCACAGTCCACAGTTCTTACCTCCAGCCACGTCTTTTAACCACCATCCACAGTTCCGCAGCTCATTATTCACAACCTTGTCTTCCAAGCCACAACCTGCAGTGCTTTATCCGCAACTACGTTCTTTAACCAACGTGCTCCAGCCACAGTACTCTACCTCAGCCCTGTACATAATATTGTTCCGTGTCCCATGCGAATGAACTATATCCAACCCCCTCATCTTGTTCACCCACAGCCATCTACCTCCTCGGGCAAGTCTCAGCTGCCGGATCCTCAAACTTTGCTAGACGTGACAGTAAGCACTGGCCAAATGTATTCGACGGGTGATCAGGCCTCAGGAGGGGATTCAACTGCATATATCTGGTCTCGCTTAAGTAAGCAGGAGGCCACACAATCTCAAATTGTGCAGTTCATGCAGAATATGTCCGAACGTCTCGACTCTCTCTGTGCTGCCATGACGGCCCCTCAAGTATCTACAGCTGCTCCCACATTAGCACCTCCGGTCCCGCTTCCTCCTGTACCAGTACCACTTACACGGTTGCATTTACCACCTCCCAGTAAGTTCATTGGGAATCCAAAACAATGCCGCGGGTTTCTTAACCAGTGCGAAATCCAGTTCGAACTACAGTCGGCCAACTTCCCATCAGCACGAACCAAAGTAGCTTATATAATTTCTTTACTTACTGGGCAAGCGTTGGAATGGGCTTCACCTTTGTGGGAGAGGATGGAACCCATCCTGTCTAACTATTCAGAATTCGTGGCCACCTTTCGAAGAATCTGCGACAAACCGGACAGGACTTCTGCTGCCTTATTGGAGATCCGGCGCCTGCGTCAGGGCACGCGCACGGTCAGTCAGTACGTGATCCAGTTTCGTACTCTCTCCTCAGAACTGAACTGGAACGAAGAGGCACTCATTGCAGCTTTCTGGAGCGGTCTCTCCGAAAAGATCAAAGATGACCTCGCAACTCAGGACGTACCTGATAAGTTGGATAAATTAATTTCTTTATGCAATAAATTAGACCTGAGGTACAGAGAACGCTGTATGGAGAGGTCGCGGTCAGATCGCCCTAAGCCTAGAACTGTTCTTCCATCAGCACCATCACCAACTGCGGAAGAACCCATGCAGATCAATCGCTCCCGCCTCTCCAACGAAGAACGTCAGAGACGACGACAAGGGAACCTCTGCTTGTATTGTGATGCATCTGATCACTTTGTGAAAACTTGCAATCTATGTCCTGGATTCGCCCGCTCCTAGCTTGTGCTGGAGAGGTCAAGCTAGGAGAATTCTCAGAATTACATACCAAGAAAGAGTCTGTCTTGTTAACCCAATTGGAGCTCCCTTCTTCTTCTCTTCTCATCCCTGCACTACTCGACTCCGGAGCCGCCGAAAGCTTCATTACATTACATCAGCTCTGGTCAAACGATCTGGAATACAAACGGTTCCTTTGGATCGTACCATTTCTGTTACTGCGGTGGATGGAAGTTATATCCCTGAGGGTATTATATCCTTTCGTACTATTCCTCTCAAGATGAAGGTTGGAGTTCTTCATTCAGAAAAAATCTCTTTCCTTGTAATTCCTAAAGCCTCTCATGAACTTATCCTAGGGTTTCCATGGTTAATCAGACACAATCCCCACATAGACTGGCAAACTATGGATGTTCTTTCTTGGGGACAAGACTGCTTCCAGAACTGTTTACCTTCAGTAAGACCTCTCTGTTCTTCCAGTCCTTCCAGCCTTCCTGTGGAATACCAAGCCTTTCAAGATGTTTTCAGTAAGCATGGGGCGGACACTTTGCCCCTGCATCGTACTTGGGATTGTCCCATTGAGTTAGTACCTGGTAAGACTCCTCCCCGAGTTCGAATCTACCCTCTCTCACTTCCCGAGACACAGGCCATGTCGGAGTATATCCGGGAGAACTTAGATAAAGGGTTCATCAGGTCTTCCACATCTCCGGCCGGGGCGGGGTTTTTCTTCGTCAAAAAGAAGGATGGGGGATTTGTGGCCCTGTATTGACTATAGAGGTCTCAATGACATAACAATTAAGAACAGATATCCGTTACCCCTGATTCCAGAACTGTTCGACCGTGTTAAAGGAGCTACTGTATTTACTAAGCTGGACTTATGGGGGGCCTACAATCTTATACGTATTCGCCCAGGTGACGAATGGAAGACGGCATTTAATACCCGTGATGGCCATTACGAATACCTGGTAATGCCTTATGGCCTATGTAACGCCCCAGCCGTCTTTCAAGAGTTCGTTAACAAAATCTTCAGAGACCTCCTCTATGACTGCTTGGTAGTGTATCTGGATGACATCCTCATTTTTTCTATGGATCTGAAGACCCATCGGGAACAAGTCAGAGAAGTGCTAACCCGTTTACGAAGAAATCAATTATTCTGTAAATTATAGAAGTGCACCTTCGAAGTACCCACGATTTCATTCCTCGGTTACATTCTTTCAGGGCAGAGGTTACAGATGGACCCCGCTAAAGTCCTGGCGATTCAGGATTGGGCACTTCCAGCTACCCTTAAAGGAGTTCAACGTTTCCTGGGGTTCGCTAACTTCTACCGAAGATTCATTCAAGATTATTCTTCTGTCATAGCTCCCATAACCGCATTAACTAGGAAAGGAGCCGATCCTGCCAAGTGGTCTCTGGAGGCTTTGGAAGCCTTTTCATCTTTAAAGAAGGCCTTCATGACTGCTCCTGTTCTTCGACAACCTGATCTCAGCTGTCCGTTCTTGGTGGAGGTTGATGCCTCTACTGTAGGAGTAGGAGCAGTATTATCCCAGCTCTTCGAGGACAAGAAGGTCCATCCTTGTGCATTCTTCTCGCGAAGATTTTCACCCGCTGAACAGAATTATGCTATTGGGGAACAGGAATTATTGGCGATTAAGTTGGCCTTTGAGGAGTGGAGGTATTTGTTGGAGGGAGCTCAGCATCCAATCTCGGTAACCACGGATCACAAGAATCTCCTGTATCTACAGTCAGCCCGATGTCTGAACCCACGCCAAGCAAGATGGGCTCTCTTCTTTACCCATTTTAACTTTAAACTTAGCTACCGACCAGGTTCCCTCAACAAAAAGGCAGATGCATTATCTCGCTCCCTAAGTTCAGAAGAACCCTCTGACCGTTCAAAAGAGCAATTCATCCTGGAATCCACCTCTTTTTCAGCAACTAATACCTCTCCACTTCCTCTTCCAGGAAAGATCTTTGTTGCACCAAATCTTTGCAAGAAACTTCTTACATGGGTTCACTCCTCCTCCTTCATGGGCCATGCAGGCGGTCTTAAAACACGCAAATTCATTCAGCGTTCCTACTGGTGGCCTCATCTCAGGACTGATGTTCAGGAATTTGTGGATGCCTGTCCAAAATGTGCCCAGCATAAGAGTCCCAAAGGTCCTCCAGCCGGATTACTCCATCCGTTACCTGTGCCACTAAGACCATGGACGCATATTTCTATGGACTTTATTACTGACTTACCTACGTCTGGTGGACGGAACACCGTATGGGTCATAGTTGACCGATTCTCTAAAATGGCACACTTCGTTCCTCTGGCTAATCTTCCATCAGCATCCCAGTTGGCAAAATTATTTATAGCAGAGATCTTTCGACTTCATGGTCTACCGCAGGAAACTGTGTCTGATAGAGGTCCTCAGTTTGTTGCCAAGTTTTGGAGATCTCTATGTTCTGCTCTTGGTGTGAAATTGAACTTCTCCTCAGGATGTCATCCTCAAACGGATGGTCAAACAGAGAGAGTGAACCAGGATCTGGAGACTTTTCTGCGTTTATTCATGTCCTCCTCACAGGATGACTGGCTGGACTTCCTCCCGTTCGCAGAGTTTGCCCATAACAATCTCTATCACTCTACCACAAAATCTTCCCCACTCTTCATTAATTATGGTTACCATCCGAGAGTTCCTGACTTCCAACTTCTGCCTACGCTCGATGTGCCTGCCGCAGAGTCAACACTTCGACAATTTACTGAAACCTGGAAACAAATTCACAAGGCCTTGCTCAAGACATCCAAGAGGTATAAGACCTATGCAGATCTGAAGCGAAAAACTGTACCAAGCCTTAAGGTAGGAGATCGGGTTTGGATTTCTACACGTAACCTAAGATTAAAGGTTCCTACAAAAAAGTTTGCTCCCAGATTTATTGGGCCCTACCCAATCGAAAAAGTTTTGAATCCTGTGGCTTATAAAGTGAAATTACCTCCGCAGTTAAGAATCCCTAATGCATTTCATATTTCTCTCTTAAAACCTTTAGTACTTAATCGATTCAGAGCTGCTTTGCCTAAATCACCCAAGATTCAATCAGCACAAGGAAACGAATTTGAGATTTGCAAGATCCTCGATTCTCGCAGACGTTATGGTCACCTCCAATACCTTGTTGATTGGAAGGGATATGGACCAGAGGAGAGATCTTGGGTAGAAGTAGTGGATGTCCATGCTCCAAGACTTCTTCGGACATTTCATGCCAAGTTCCCAACTAAACCACATAGGTGTCCGGAGTCCACCCACAAAGGGGGGGTACTGTCAGCGTCCGGAGTCTTACCGGTATGCTGGGGCCGTGGGGCTGGCTTCTCTGGCGGTGTGCGGGCAGCGGCGGAGGTGGGCTGCTGCGCCGGGTCCGCGGGCAGCAGTGGCGGCGGTGAGGGGGTCTGCTCGTGGCGGCGGGACGCCGCTACAGTGGGTCGCTCTTGCTGAGCCGTTGCTAGGAGACCAGAGGCAGTGAGCAATGTGGCTTTGCAGAAAGGTCTGCATTACTGGGCGCCGCCATGTTGGAGACCAAGTTTTAAGCATAGTTCCTGTTTCCTGTTTCTTCCAGCCAATCCAGGGGAAGCTCTCCCTATAAAAGGGGGCTGGTTTAGGACAGGGACGCCAGTGCTTCAAGTTACAACCCTGTTGTAGGTGCTTTAGCCTGTGCTCCCAAGATCCTTGTCGTATTCTGGTTACTCCTGCTCCTGTTGCTGCTGCAGTCCTGCCGTTCCTAACCTGCTACTGTCTGTGAAAGCGCTCCTAGAAAACCCGGTCCAGTAAGACCCTTTGGGCACAGTCGACCCCGGGTCTTCTGCCTCGTCTTTCAAGCCACACTCCACAGATCTACTTTACTAGCCACGTCTTTGTACCACCGACCACAACTTGCAGATTGTTATCTTCAGCCTCATCCTCCAAACCACAGTCCACAGTCCTTGTCTCCAGCCACGTCTTCAACTACCATCCACATTTCCACAGTTCATTATCTACAGTCTCATCTTTCAAATCACAGTCCACAGTTCTTACCTCCAGCCAGGGGTGTATCTAGGGGCCTGAGCGCCCCTGGCAAAGTAAGGGACCGGCGCCCACCCCCCTTGGGACACAGAAGGGGAGTCACAGGAGTGGGAGAGGGCAGGGAACTTGAGGGGTAGTTAAAAGAGAGGGTGTATGCAGGGACACTGAGGGGGAGTTATATGGAGGGGTGTAGTAGTGTATGCCGGCGGCCGGGCTCCCGGCGACCAGCATACCGGTGCCGGAATCCCGACCACCGGCATACCGACACGACCGCCGGCATACCGACAAGCTGGGCGAGTGCAAATGAGCCCCTTGCGGGCACGGTGGCGTGCTAAGCTATCTATTCTTCCTCCAGGGGGGTCGTGGACCCCCAAGAGGGAGAATAGATGTCGGTATGCCGGCGGTCGGGATTCCGGAGCTGGTATGCTGGGCGTCGGAAGCCCGTCCGCCGGCAAACAGAAGACCATCCATACAGAGAATGAGGGCGGGGCCACTGAGAGGGGGTTACAGGATTACTTATGGCAGGGACACTGAGGGGGAATTATTGGGAGGGTGGGGGCAGTGACATTGAGGGGAAGTTATAGGGAGGCTGAAGGCAAGGACACTGAGGGGAAGTTACAGGGAGGGTGAGGACAGAGACACTGAGGGGGGAGTTACACGGAGGGTGAGGACAGGAACACTGAGGGGAAGTTACAAGGAGGGTGAGGGCAGAGCCACTGAGGGGGATTTGACACCAAGGGGGAATTATAGGGAAGGTGAGGGCAGGGATACTGAGGGGGGTTACAGGGGGGTTGAGGGCATGGACACTGAGAGGGAAGTTACAACGAGGGTGAGGGCAGGGATACTGAGTGGGAGTTACAGGGAGGGTGAGGGCAGGGACGCTGAGGGGGAGTTACAGGGAGGGTGAGGGCAGGGATACTGAGTGGGAGTTACAGGGAGGGTGAGGGCAGGGATACTGAGTGGGAGTTACAGGGAGGGTGAGGGCAGGGATACTGAGTGGGAGTTACAGGGAGGGTGAGGGCAGGGATACTGAGTGGGAGTTACAGGGAGGGTGAGGGCAGGGATACTGAGGGGGGAGTTACAGGGAGGGTGAGGGCAGGGATACTGAGTGGGAGTTACAGGGAGGGTGAGGGCAGGGATACTGAGTGGGAGTTACAGGGAGGGTGAGGGCAGGGATACTGAGGGGGGAGTTACAGGGAGGGTGAGGGCAGGGATACTGAGGGGGAGTTACAGGGAGGGTGAGGGCAGGGATACTGAGTGGGAGTTACAGGGAGGGTGAGGGCAGGGATACTGAGTGGGAGTTACAGGGAGGGTGAGGGCAGGGATACTGAGGGGGAGTTACAGGGAGGGTGAGGGCAGGGATACTGAGTGGGAGTTACAGGGAGGGTGAGGGCAGGGATACTGAGTGGGAGTTACAGGGAGGGTGAGGGCAGGGATGCTGAGTGGGAGTTACAGGGAGGGTGAGGGCAGGGACACTGAGGATACATACACAAATCCACTAAACTTACTAAAGCAGACTAAACACACTTACCTTATCAGGGCCTCTTCCAAGATGCTGCTGCTGCTGTCACCCCTTATGCTCCTCTTCTCTCCAGACTCCAAGATTTCAGCCGCTGAGGGCCAAGTCACTATGGAAGTCT
Organism: Pseudophryne corroboree; assembly: GCF_028390025.1. Taxonomy (NCBI): domain Eukaryota; kingdom Metazoa; phylum Chordata; class Amphibia; order Anura; family Myobatrachidae; genus Pseudophryne; species Pseudophryne corroboree. Next base: position 1,119,663,268 of record NC_086444.1, read on the forward strand.
CCCAGTAGTCACCTCACCACTGGTCACGTTAGGGGTGAGATAAGGGGAAGGTCACTGGGTGCAGCTGTAAAGTCTTTGCTCTGGCCCACTTCTGCCAAGGAGGAGGTGGAGGAGCTTGCCTTGTTGGACATCTGATCCTCTATGCCTGCCGTGGTTGAAAGAAAGTCCCCTGAGGTACATTACAGAGACTGTACTGTGGTGTGCACTACAGTACAGGCTTTCAGACATAGCTGCTCCACTGCATGTCATACTATAAATTGATAGGCAGTAGTGGGGCAGGTGCAGCATCGGTCAGCCTGTACTGTGTGTAAATGCTACAAAGACCTTTGACAGTTTTTGCCATGGGTGCCCGCCCCGCCCCCCATGGGTGCCCCCTCATCTGTGAATGACCCTCTGGCGGGTGCCCTGCCCCCACCCGCGGGTGCCCCCTCAACCCTCATCTTCAAGTGCCCCTCCGGCGGATGCCCCCACCAGTGGGTGCGTGTCTTGCCCCCCACACGCGCAGGGGCAAATGCAGGATTTTTAGGGGGGGTTTCCAGATACGAGAGGAGAGAGAGAGAGAGAGAGAGAGAGAGCGCACATATATGGGAAACTGTGTGTGTGTGTGTGTGTGTGTATGTAAGAGATATTCTGTACACACTAAGGCAAGGACCCATGGGGAGGGAGAGACAGAGACAGAAATTGGGTAGAGAGGGGAACACGAGGAGGGAGAGAGAGCGGCAGACATGCAGAGAAGCTGAGAGACAGACAGACATGGGGGGAGAGAGACAGGGACAGAGAGCGGCAGACATGGAGGGAGACAGACAGAGATGTGGAGAAAGACAGGGACAGAGAGAGGGAGAGAGACAGTTATGGAGAGAGAGTGTGACATGGGTATGGAGAGACAGATGTGGAGAGAGAGAGAGAGAGACAGATGTGGAGTGAATGAAATGTGGAGGGATAGAGAGAGAGAGAGAGAGACACAGACAGACAGACAGACATGGGGAGGGACCGATACAGGAAGAGAGAGTGAGACACACAGACATGGGGAGGGAGGAGGAGACATGGGGGTATATTTACTAAGCTCCCGATTTTGACCGAGATGCCGTTTTTTCTTCAAAGTGTCATCTCGGTTAATCTCGGTCATTTACTAAACACTAATCACGGCAGTGATGAGGGCATTCGTAATTTTTTGCTAGTTCAGGTAAAAAATTACGAATGAATACACCATCGGTCAAATTACGCCTGTTTAGATATGAATCTCGGTCATTTACTAAGAAGTGCAAAGCAAAAAAACACAAAACACTGCCGTGAAAAATTACAACTCGTAAAAAAGTCCTAAAAAAAACAGACCTGCTTTTTTTTTCCGTGATTTGAGATGCATGCAGGGATCCATGAGATCCGTGCATGTATATCAGTGGGAAGGGGTGGGAAAGTGCTTATTTTTGCCAAAAAAATAGCGTGGGGTCCCCCCTCCTAAGCATAACCAGCCTCGGGCTCTTTGAGCCGATCCTGGTTGCAGAAATATGGGGAAAAAAATGACAGGGGTTCCCCCATATTTAAGCAACCAGCATCGGGCTCTGCGCCTGGTCCTGGTCCCAAAAATACGGGGGACAAAAAGAGTAGGGGTCCCCCGTATTTTTAAAACCAGCACCGGGCTCCACTAGCTGGACAGATAATGCCACAGCCGGGGGTCACTTTTATACAGCGCCCTGCGGCCGTGGCATCAAAAATCCAACTAGTCACCCCTGGCCGGGGTACCCTGGGGGAGTGGGAACCCCTTCAATCAAGGGGTCCCCCCCCCCCAGCCACCCAAGGGCCAGGGGTGAAGCCCGAGGCTGTCCCCCCCCATCCAATGGGCTGCGGATGGGAGGGCTGATAGCCTTTGTTGTAAAATAAAAGATATTGTTTTTAGTAGCAGTACTACAAGTCCCAGCAAGCCTCCCCCGCATGCTGGTACTTGGAGAACCACAAGTACCAGCATGCGGCGGAAAAACGGGCCCGCTGGTACCTGTAGTACTACCACTAAAAAAATACCCAAAAAAACACAAGACACACACACCGTGAAAGTATAATTTTATTACATACATACACACATACATACATACTTACCTTATGTTCTCACGCAGGTCGGTCCTCTTCTCCAGTAGAATCCAAGGGCTACCTGTTGAAGAAATTCTACTCACCAGATCCATGGGTCCAGGCTCCTCGGCAAATCCAGGGTTAATCCACGTACTTGAATAAATAAAAAAAAACGGTGTCCCGACCACGAACTGAAAGGGGACCCATGTTTGCACATGGGTCACCTTCCCACGAATGCCAGAAACCCACTTTGACTTCTGTCTAAGTGGGTTTCTTCAGCCAATCAGGGAGTGCCACGTTGTAGCACTCTCCTGATCAGCTGTGTGCTGCTGTCCTCACTGACAGGCGGCACACGGCAGTGTTACAATGTAGCGCCTATGCGCTCCATTGTAACCAATGCTGGGAACTTTCTGCTCAGCGGTGACGTCACTTTAGGTCAACCGCAGGGCAGAAAGTTCCCATCATTGGTTACAATGTAGCGCATAGGCGCTACATTGTAACACTGCCGCGTGCTGCCTGTCAGTGAGGACAGCAGCACACAGCTGATCAGGAGAGTGCTACAACGTGGCACTCCCTGATTGGCTGAAGAAACCCACTTAGACAGAAGTCAAAGTGGGTTTCTGGCATTCGTGGGAAGGTGACCCATGTGCAAACATGGGTCCCCTTTCAGTTCGTGGTCGGGACACCGTTTTTTTTTATTTATTCAAGTACGTGGATTAACCCTGGATTTGCCGAGGAGCCTGGACCCATGGATCTGGTGAGTAGAATTTCTTCAACAGGTAGCCCTTGGATTCTACTGGAGAAGAGGACCGACCTGCGTGAGAACATAAGGTAAGTATGTATGTATGTGTGTATGTATGTAATACAATTATACTTTCACGGTGTGTGTGTCTTGTGTTTTTTTGGGTATTTTTTTAGTGGTAGTACTACAGGTACCAGCGGGCCCGTTTTTCCGCCGCATGCTGGTACTTGTGGTTCTCCAAGTACCAGCATGCGGGGGAGGCTTGCTGGGACTTGTAGTACTGCTACTAAAAACAATATCTTTTCATTATCACAAATGGCTATCAGCCTCCCCATCCGCAGCCCATTGGATGGGGGGGGGACAGCCTCGGGCTTCACCCCTGGCCCTTGGGTGGCTGGCGGGGGGGACCCCTTGATTGAAGGGGTCCCCACTCCCCCAGGGTACCCCGGCCAGGGGTGACTAGTTGGATTTTTGATGCCACGGCCGCAGGGCACTGTATAAAAGTGACCCCCGGCTGTGGCATTATCTGTCCAGCTAGTGGAGCCCGGTGCTGGTTTTAAAAATACGGGGGACCCCTACTCTTTTTGTCCCCCGTATTTTTGGAACCAGGACCAGGCGCAGAGCCCGATGCTGGTTGCTTAAATATGGGGGAACCCCTGTCAATTTTTTCCCCATATTTCTGCAACCAGGATCGGCTCAAAGAGCCCGAGGCTGGTTATGCTTAGGAGGGGGGACCCCACGCATTTTTTTTTGGGATTTTACATTGTTTAATTAAAAAAAAAAAAAAATAAGAACCCCAGCACGGATCACACAGATCCGGCCGAGATTGATTGTAAAAAAAAACGGCAGTGTTTTGCTAATCACTGCCGTAAAAATAGGTAAAAAAAAACGAATGACATCGACATCGGAAGCAAAGAAAAATACGAATACGACAGCTTAGTAAATCCATCGTAATCAATTCAAAAAGTTGCAGTTTTACACTGTCGATGTCATTCGTGATTGAACTTTGACCTATTTTCGGAAATTACGAATCTTAGTAAATATACCCCATGGTGAGAGAAAGAGAGACAGACACAGGAAGAGAGATGGAGAGACACAGGGAGAGAGAGACAGGGTGAGAGATAGACACAGGGGGGTATATTTACTAAGATTCGTAATTTCCGAAAATAGGTCAAAGTTCAATCACGAATGACATCGACAGTGTAAAACTGCAACTTTTTGAATTGATTACGATGGATTTACTAAGCTGTCGTATTCGTATTTTTCTTTGCTTCCGATGTCGATGTCATTCGTTTTTTTTTTCCTATTTTTACGGCAGTGATTAGCAAAACACTGCCGTTTTTTTTTACAATCAATCTCGGCCGGATCTGTGTGATCCGTGCTGGGGTTCTTATTTTTTTTTTTTTAATTAAACAATGTGAAATCCCCAAAAAAAATGCGTGGGGTCCCCCCTCCTAAGCATAACCAGCCTCGGGCTCTTTGAGCCGATCCTGGTTGCAGAAATATGGGGAAAAAATTGACAGGGGTTCCCCCATATTTAAGCAACCAGCATCGGGCTCTGCGCCTGGTCCTGGTTCCAAAAATACGGGGGACAAAAAGAGTAGGGGTCCCCCGTATTTTTAAAACCAGCACCGGGCTCCACTAGCTGGACAGATAATGCCACAGCCGGGGGTCACTTTTATACAGTGCCCTGCGGCCGTGGCATCAAAAATCCAACTAGTCACCCCTGGCCGGGGTACCCTGGGGGAGTGGGGACCCCTTCAATCAAGGGGTCCCCCCCCCCCAGCCACCCAAGGGCCAGGGGTGAAGCCCGAGGCTGTCCCCCCCCATCCAATGGGCTGCGGATGGGGAGGCTGATAGCCATTTGTGATAATGAAAAGATATTGTTTTTAGTAGCAGTACTACAAGTCCCAGCAAGCCTCCCCCGCATGCTGGTACTTGGAGAACCACAAGTACCAGCATGCGGCGGAAAAACGGGCCCGCTGGTACCTGTAGTACTACCACTAAAAAAATACCCAAAAAAACACAAGACACACACACCGTGAAAGTATAATTTTATTACATACATACACACATACATACATACTTACCTTATGTTCTCACGCAGGTCGGTCCTCTTCTCCAGTAGAATCCAAGGGCTACCTGTTGAAGAAATTCTACTCACCAGATCCATGGGTCCAGGCTCCTCGGCAAATCCAGGGTTAATCCACGTACTTGAATAAATAAAAAAAAACGGTGTCCCGACCACGAACTGAAAGGGGACCCATGTTTGCACATGGGTCACCTTCCCACGAATGCCAGAAACCCACTTTGACTTCTGTCTAAGTGGGTTTCTTCAGCCAATCAGGGAGTGCCACGTTGTAGCACTCTCCTGATCAGCTGTGTGCTGCTGTCCTCACTGACAGGCAGCACGCGGCAGTGTTACAATGTAGCGCCTATGCGCTACATTGTAACCAATGATGGGAACTTTCTGCCCTGCGGTTGACCTAAAGTGACGTCACCGCTGAGCAGAAAGTTCCCAGCATTGGTTACAATGGAGCGCATAGGCGCTACATTGTAACACTGCCGTATGCCGCCTGTCAGTGAGGACAGCAGCACACAGCTGATCAGGAGAGTGCTACAACGTGGCACTCCCTGATTGGCTGAAGAAACCCACTTAGACAGAAGTCAAAGTGGGTTTCTGGCATTCGTGGGAAGGTGACCCATGTGCAAACATGGGTCCCCTTTCAGTTCGTGGTCGGGACACCGTTTTTTTTTTTTATTCAAGTACGTGGATTAACCCTGGATTTGCCAAAGAGCCTGGACCCATGGATCTGGTGAGTAGAATTTCTTCAACAGGTAGCCCTTGGATTCTACTGGAGAAGAGGACCGACCTGCGTGAGAACATAAGGTAAGTATGTATGTATGTGTGTATGTATGTAATAAAATTATACTTTCACGGTGTGTGTGTCTTGTGTTTTTTTGGGTATTTTTTTAGTGGTAGTACTACAGGTACCAGCGGGCCCGTTTTTCCGCCGCATGCTGGTACTTGTGGTTCTCCAAGTACCAGCATGCGGGGGAGGCTTGCTGGGACTTGTAGTACTGCTACTAAAAACAATATCTTTTATTTTACAACAAAGGCTATCAGCCCTCCCATCCGCAGCCCATTGGATGGGGGGGGGACAGCCTCGGGCTTCACCCCTGGCCCTTGGGTGGCTGGGGGGGGGGGACCCCTTGATTGAAGGGGTTCCCACTCCCCCAGGGTACCCCGGCCAGGGGTGACTAGTTGGATTTTTGATGCCACGGCCGCAGGGCGCTGTATAAAAGTGACCCCCGGCTGTGGCATTATCTGTCCAGCTAGTGGAGCCCGGTGCTGGTTTTAAAAATACGGGGGACCCCTACTCTTTTTGTCCCCCGTATTTTTGGGACCAGGACCAGGCGCAGAGCCCGATGCTGGTTGCTTAAATATGGGGGAACCCCTGTCATTTTTTCCCCCATATTTCTGCAACCAGGATCGGCTCAAAGAGCCCGAGGCTGGTTATGCTTAGGAGGGGGGACCCCACGCAATTTTTTTGGCAAAAATAAGCACTTTCCCACCCCTTCCCACTGATATACATGCACGGATCTCATGGATCCCTGCATGCATCTCAAATCACGGAAAAAAAAGCAGGTCTGTTTTTTTTTAGGACTTTTTTACGAGTTGTAATTTTTCACGGCAGTGTTTTGTGTTTTTTTGCTTTGCACTTCTTAGTAAATGACCGAGATTCATACTTAAACAGCCGCGTTTTGACCGATGGTGTATTCATTCGTAATTTTTTACCTGAACTAGCAAAAAATTACGAATGCCCTCATCACTGCCGTGATTAGTGTTTAGTAAATGACCGAGATTAACCGAGATGACACTTTGAAGAAAAAACGGCATCTCGGTCAAAATCGGGAGCTTAGTAAATATACCCCAATGTCTCCATACATGTGCTCCCCCCCTCCCCCTTGCACTGCCACTCAGGTCACTTGCCCAGCCTGACCCATCAACATTACGCCACCAGCGGCAGGTACTCTACCCAGGGTGTGTGCAGCAGGGGCGACCCCTTCTGCAGGTGCCTCACAGTGATTGCCGTATATGCATGTTGCGACCATGAAGGGTGGAAAAGAGGGGGGGGGGGGGGGAGGTGAGAATATATGGGGTATGCAGCCGCAGCCAGTTTGGGGGGGGGGGGGGGGGGGTGTAATTGCGGGTAAGGTTGGTTGTAATGTGTGGGATGCAATTGTGGGGGGCAGGTAACATGAGATGAGATCACGGGGGCTGAGTAGGAGGGTGCTGTTGTCGTGGTGCGGGGAGGGAATATGCGGATGCTATCGCAGGGGTGGAGGGGGGATTGCAGAGAGAGGATCAGACAGTGTTGTAATTCAACTGTACAGAGAACCTGCTTATCACCAGCATGCTGCTTACTTTATGTGCATAAAACCGATGGGTTACACTTACTGTGCTAGCTGGTTACAGTTAAGCGTCCGTGACATCCCTGCTCCTCGTCTCTTAAGGAAGAGGAGCCGCTCAGCTAATGAAATAAAGGAAGAAGCATTCATCGGCAGCGTGCAGCGCCGCCCTCCAGTGGCAGCCGCCCATAGGCAGCTGCCTAAAGCTGCCTAGTGGTGGCGCCGGCCCTGGCAGAGTCACTTCCTGCTTCTTCACCCGGCCAGCTCTGTCTCTGTCTCAAAGGCCCATGGGAACTGCCTGAGAGGAGCTGGCCGAGTGAGGAAGTGACTCAGCAGCTCCCCCTATGTTTAGTCAGCCCAGCCTCCACGTAAGTCTAAAGAGGCTGTGCACTACACATACACAAACAGCCTGTCTTGCCGGACTGAAGCTGAAGCTTCAACATCTGTCATGTGCACTGATAGATCGGAGTGCAGGGGGAGGTTTCCAGGCACTCGGACCCCCTTCACCCTCCGTGCGCATATGCTGCGGGTGTCCTGCCCCCCACCCACGGGTTCCGCATCATCTGCAAGTGCCCCATCTCACCCGCGGGTGCCCCCCCCCCCCCACCTTTGGTTGGCGCTGCACTTTTCACGTCAGATAGTGCTCGCTGCTGCTCCCTCCTCTCGGCCAGCGCTGATGCTTCTAACACAAAAAAAGCATCAGTGAGCTTAGATGACAGACAGCACTGGCCGCGGGTGGCACAGCCAGGCGGCGCCCCCTCTCGGTGGGCGCCCCTGGCGAGTGCCATCCTCGCCAAACAGTAGATACGCCCCTGCCTCCAGCCACGTCTTTTAACCACCATCCACAGTTCCGCAGCTCATTATTCACAACCTTGTCTTCCAAGCCACAACCTGCAGTGCTTTATCCGCAACTACGTTCTTTAACCAACGTTCTCCAGCCACAGTACTCTACCTCAGCCCTGTACATAATAAATACTATTCTTTGACTTTCAACCCCGCTTACGTTCTTCATTGTTCCGTGTCCCATGCGAAGGAACTATATCCAACCCCCTCATCTTGTTCACCCACAGCCATCTACCTCCTCGGGCAAGTCTCAGCTGCCGGATCCTCAAACTTTGCTAGACGTGACACCAGGGGTGTTGGCATTGTTTGCTTATACCATGGTGATATATATATATATATATATATATATATATATTAGATACACAGCGGTGACGATATTAGCAGTATTTGTTGTCACCTCTGGGGTAGGATACATGACGCATCACATTTTAAATGCGATTCATCCCGACACTCATCGCAAGCATAACAGCATTTACTAACGCCGTCTGCTTTAAGAAAACCAGAGAGGACAGCTCTCCTGGTTAGCGCTGCCCGTTGCAATAGGGTTTAGGACACGGAAGTCCTTCTGTGCATGCAACGAGTGACGTGTGTGTGGGTTGCAATCTTACGTCTACAGCATTTCTGCAGTGGAAAACAGTCTTTGAGCAGAATAAGAGTCTGTGGGATGTGTAAACAAGACAAATGTTTATCTCATGAAGTGGGTTATTTTGATATATTTGTTACTGTGCAATAATATAATTTTTCTGGGTGATATTCCCTACAGAGCAGTCCTCTGAAAATTTGGTAATGTCACAGCCGCTGGGATTTCTAACAGCAATTGGCAGCATCTTTAATCTGCCACAAGGGTACAAAGACACACCATCTGGCACACATTGATAATCTGAGCAACCTATGGTCGCTCTGAATGTCCGTCAGAAGTAAGTCCCTGGAGCCACTGTAACTGCGTACACAGACGCACATGCAGGCTGAGACACACCCTTGAACTGGTTGCCACACGCCTGCATTTCACTTGCCACCCCCATGTTACCTCACACAAACACTCACTGACTGTAAATCACTCTCCGTCCAAATCTTCACTGCAACCACCATCACCAATCACTGCGTGTGTGCAGTGAGACTCAGATTCATGCTCAGTACAAAATCTGTCTGCAAGCTGCACAAACATTGGCATTGCATCTGCATCAGGCACATAATCACATACAGAAAAGTTATATATTCTGTCTGGCAGTAAAGCAAGGGGCCACTGGATGAATAGCTTTCTTTGTACTAACAAATTTCAATGCACAATATGTGTTGTATGCTGGGTGACACAATCACGTGGGCACAAGAGCATACTTGCCTACTCTCCCGGAATGGCCAGGAGGCTCCCGAAAATCGGGTGACCCTCCCGGCCCCCCGGGATAGCAGGCAAGTTTCCCGATTTCAGGGGTCCCCCCCTGCCCGGCCGCCCACTTAGTGAGTAAAGTGGATGGTCCGGGCAGGCGATGACGCGATTCTTGTTGAATCGCATCATCATAGCCACACCCCCTGCTGTATAATGCCGGTAATAGCGGCATTACACAGCGGGGGGCATGACTTACATGACGCGATCCAGCAGCCATGCCCCGTTCTGCCTCTGCCACGCCCCCATTCCACCTCTGGCACGCCCCCTCTGCACTGCATGTCGCATCCCGCCCCCCTGCTGAGCCGACCTTGCTGCTCTCTCCCGGAGAGAGCAGCCAAAAAGTCGGCAAGTATGCACCAGAACAGGGTAAGTGATATTACCCCAAAATTAGATTTCCTAAAAGCAAATTACAAAATGCTATAAAAATACACAGAAATGGTATCGTGTATTGTATATTCATGCCCATTTTTGTGAGTTTACCTTGTACTTTGTTTTGTTATTGCTTTGCTTCAAAAAAAGAAAAACTGTTTTAAAAAATATACACAGGAAATACGCTCTGAGTAATTCATGTCACCAGTATATGGGCCTTTGTCATAGTTTCCTCATTGGTAAAAACTGTTTTCTGAAAATGTTTCACATTCATGTGAGTGCAACATGTGTTACTACTTGTGGATTTTTAATATTTACTATTTTGTTTCCAGTCATAATATAGGGGGTCATTCCGAGTTGATCGTAGCAGTGCTAAATTTAGCACAGCTACAATCTTCTTCCCTGACATGCGGGGGAAACGCCCAGCACAGGGCTAGCCCGCCCCGCATGTCAGTCCGGCCCCCCCTCGCAGAAGTGCAAAGGCATCGCACAGCGGCGATGCCTTTGCACTTCAAGAGCAGCTGATATCATTGAGAACTGGAAAATTCATGAGGTTCCAATACTGACTGTGACATCCATCTAGACTGGGAACATCGGTGGTCATTCCGAGTTGTTCGCTCGCAAGCTGCTTTTAGCAGCTTTGCACACGCTAAGCCGCCGCCTTACTGGGAGTGAATCTAAGCTTATCAAAATTGCAAACGAAAGATTCGCAATATTGCGAAAAGACTTCTCTGTGCAGTTTCTGAGTAGCTCGAGACTTACTCTTCCAGTGCGATCAGTTCAGTGCACGTCGTTCCTGGTTTGACGTCACAAACACACCCAGCGTTCGCCCAGACACTCCTCCGTTTCTCCAGCCACTCCCGCGTTTTTCCCAGAAACGGTAGCATTTTTTCAAACACTCCCATAAAATGGCCAGTTTCCGCCCAGAAACACCCACTTCCTGTCAATCACACTCCGATCTCCAGAACGAAGAAAAAATAAGATTTTACTTACCGGTAAATCTATTTCTCGTAGTCCGTAGTGGATGCTGGGGACTCCGTAAGGACCATGGGGAATAGACCGGCTCCGCAGGAGACAGGGCACTCTAAGAAAGAATTAGGACTACTGGTGTGCACTGGCTCCTCCCTCTATGTCCCTCCTCCAGACCTCAGTTAAGGAAACTGTGCCCGGAAGAGCTGACAGTACAAGGAAAGGATTTTGGAATCCAGGGTAAGACTCATACCAGCCACACCAATCACACCGTATAACTCGTGATAAACTTACCCAGTTAACAGCATGAACAACAACAGAGCATCAGACCAACCTGATGCAACCATAACATAACCCTTATGTAAGCAATAACTATATACAAGCATTGCAGAAGAAGTCCGCACTTGGGACGGGCGCCCAGCATCCACTAAGGACTACGAGAAATAGATTTACCGGTAAGTAAAATCTTATTTTCTCTAACGTCCTAGTGGATGCTGGGGACTCCGTAAGGACCATGGGGATTATACCAAAGCTCCCAAACGGGCGGGAGAGTGCGGATGACTCTGCGGCACCGAATGAGCAAACACAAGGTCCTCCTCAGCCAGGGTATCAAACTTGTAGAATTTTGCAAAAGTGTTTGAACCCGACCAAGTAGCTGCTCGGCAAAGCTGTAATGCCGAGACCCCTCGGGCAGCCACCCAAGAAGAGCCCACCTTCCTTGTGGAATGGGCTTTTACTGATTTTGGTAGCGGCAATCCAGCCGCAGAATGAGCCTGCTGAATTGTGTTACAGATCCAGCGAGCAATAGTTTGCTTTGAAGCAGGAGCACCCAGCTTGTTGGATGCATACAGGATAAACGACGACTCAGTTTTCCTGACTCCAGCCGTTCTGGCTACATAAACCTTCAAAGCCCTGACTACCTCTAGTAACTTGGCATCCTCCAAGTCACGAGCAGCCGCAGGCACCACAATAGGTTGGTTCAAATGAAAAGATGACACCACTTTTGGCAGAAATTGCGGACGAGTCCGTAATTCTGCCCTGTCCATATGGAAAACCAGATAGGGGCTTTTATGTGACAAAGCCGCCAATTCTGACACACGCCTAGCCAAAGCTAAGGCCAACAGCATGACCACCTTCCACGTGAGATATTTTAACTCCATGGTTTTAAGTGGCTCAAACCAGTGTGATTTCAGGAAACTCAACACCACGTTAAGATCCCAAGGTGCCACTGGTGGCACAAAAAGGGCTGAATATGCAGCACTCCCTTTACAAACGTCTGAACTTCAGGAAGAGAAGCCAGTTCCTTTTGAAAGAAAATGGATAGGGCTGAAATCTGGACCTTAATGGACCCCAATTGTAAGCCCAAAGTCACTCCCGACTGTAGGAAGTGAAGGAAACGGCCCAGCTGGAATTCTTCCGTAGGGGCATTCCTGGCCTCACACCAAGCAACATATTTTTGCCATATACGGTGATAATGCTTAGCCGTCACGTCCTTCCTAGCCTTTATTAGCGTAGGAATAACCTCATCTGGAATGCCTTTTTCTGCTAGGATCCGGCGTTCAACTGCCATGCCGTCAAACGCAGCCGCGGTAAGTCTTGGAACAGATCTTGCAACAGATGTTGCAACAGATCCTGTCTGAGAGGCAGAGGCCATGGGTCCTCTGTGAGCATTTCTTGCAATTCCGGATACCAAGTCTTTCTTGGCCAAACCGGACAATGAGTATTGTTCTCACTCCTCTGTTCCTTACGATTCTCAGCACCTTGGGTATGAGAAGAAGAGGAGGAAACACATAAACCGACTGGAACACCCACGGTGTCACTAGTGCGTCCACAACTATCGCCTGAAGGTCTCTTGACCTGGCGCAATACATTTGTAGCTTTTTGTTGAGGCGGGATGCCATCATGTCCACCTGTGGCAGTTCCCAACGACTTGTAATCTGTGTGAAGACTTCTTGATGAAGTCCCCCCTCTCCCGGGTGGAGGTCGTGCCTGCTGAGGAAGTCTGCTTCCCAGTTGTCCACTCCCGGAATGAACACTGCTGACAGTGCTTTTACGTGATTCTCCGCCCAGCGAAGAATTCTGGTGGCTTCCGCCATCGCCACCCTGCTCCTTGTGCCGCCTTGGCGGTTTACATGAGCCACTGCGGTGATGTTGTCTGACTGAATCAGCACCGGTTGGTTGCGAAGCAGAGGCTCCGCTTGACTTAGGGCGTTGTATATGGCCCTTAGTTCCAGGATATTGACGTGCAGACAAGTCTCCTGACTTGACCACAGACCCTGGAAATTCCTTCCCTGTGTGACTGCCCCCCACCCTCGGAGGCTTGCATCCGTGGTCACCAGGACCCAGTCCTGAATGCCGTACCTGCGACCCTCGAGAAGGTGAGCACTCTGCAGCCACCACAGAAGAGACACCCCGGCCCTGGGGGATAGGGTGATCAGCCGCTGCATCTGAAGATGCGATCCGAACCACTTGTCCAACAGATCCCACTGAAAGGTCCTCGCATGGAACCTGCCGAAGGGAATGGCTTCGTATGACGCCACCATCTTTCCCAGGACTCGCGTGCATTGATGCACCGACACCTGTTTTGGTTTTAAGAGGTCTCTGACCAGAGTCACGAGCTCCTGAGCCTTCTCCGTCGGGAGAAAAACCCTCTTCTGGTCTGTGTCCAGAATCATGCCCAAGAAGGGCAGACGCGTCGTAGGAATCAGCTGCGACTTTGGAATATTCAGAACCCAGCCGTGCTGTTGCAACACCTCCCGAGAGTGTGCTACGCTGATCAGCAACTGCTCTCTGGACCTCGCCTTTATGAGGAGATCGTCCAAGTATGGGACAATTTTAACTCCTTGCTTTCGCAGAAGCATCATCATTTCTGCCATTACCTTGGTAAATATTCTCGGTGCTGTGGACAGACCAAACGGCAACGTCTGGAATGGGTAATGACAATCCTGTACCACCAATCTAAGGTACGCCTGATGAGGTGGATAAATGGGGACATGAAGGTATGCATCCTTTATGTCCCGAGACACCATATAACCCCCCCCCCTTCCAGGCTTGCGATGACCGCTCTGAGCAATTCCATCTTGAACTTGAACCTTTTTAGGTATATGTTCAGGAATTTTAAATTCAATATGGGTCTGACCGAACCGTCCGGTTTCGGTACTACAAACATGGTCGAATAATAACCCTTTCCCTGTTGAAGGAGGAGAACCTTGACCACCACCTGCTGAAGATACAATTTGTGAATTGCAGTTAACACTGTTTCCCTCTCGTGGGGGGAAGCCGGCAGGGCCGTCGGTGAGGGGGCATCTTCTCAAAGTCCAGCTTGCATCCCTGAGACACAATATATATTGCCCAGGGACCTAACAGGGAGTGAACCCACTCGTGGCTGAACTTACGCAGGCGTGCCCCCACCGGGCCTAGCTCCGCCTGTGGAGCCCCAGCGTCATGCGGTGAATTTTTGTAGAGGCCGGGGAGGACTTCTGTTCCTGGGACCTAGCTGTGTTGTGCAGCTTCTTTCCTCTGCCCCCGCCTCTGGCAAGAAAGGACGCACCTCGGACTTTCTTGTTTCTTTGTTCTAAAGGCTGCATTTGATAATGTCGCGCTTTCCTAGGCTGTGCAGGAATATAAGGCAAAACAACAGAATTACCAGCTATAGCTGTGGAGACCAGGTCCGAGAACCCTTCTCCACACAATCCTCAGCCTTCCATATGCCTCTTAAGTCGGCATCATCTGTCCATTGCATATTCTATAGGACACGTCAAGCAGAAATCGACGTAGCTTTGTCTCTAGGACCCAGTATACTCATGTCTCTTTAGGCATGTTTTTTATATATATATATATATATATATATATATATAAATCTCTGAAGACAGCATCTTTAATATATATATATATATATATCTCTATATATACATATATCTATATATATCTACATACTAGAGTCTCAATCTCTGCTGATAAGGTACCTGTCCACTCTGCCCCAGCGCTATAAACCCATGCCGACACAATCGCCGGTCTGAGTAGTGTACCAGAATGTGCCCGCTATCTGCAGGATCCCTGAGAATAGCTGTTACGACAGGTTACCTTTTGGGCAAACGTGACACCCTAGGGGAAGATTCCCATCATATCCTGGCCCTAGTGGGGAAAGGATACTGCCTGAGAATTCTTTGTGGGAAACTGCAGTCTCTTGTCTGGAGATTCCCGCTCTTTTTCCTCATGAGAGGAGGGAAATTTACCTCAGCTTTCTTCCCCTTAAACATGTGTACCCTTGTGTCAGGGACAGATGAGTCATCAGTGATATGCAAATCATCTTTTATTACAATAATCATATATTGAATACTTTTCTGCCATTTTGGCTGTAACTTTGCATTATCGTAGTCGACACTGGAGTCAATCTCCGTGTCGACATCAGTGTTTATTATTTTGGATAGTGAGCATTGAGAGACACTGAAGGTCTCTGCGACAGAAGGACAGACATGGGTAGATTTCCTGTCTGTTCTCTAATCTTTTGTGCAATAAATTCACCTCAGCACTTAATTACACGTATCCAACAGCTGTCGGCGTTGTCGATGGAGACACCCTCACACACATATTTGCTCTATCTCCTCCAGAGGGGAGCCTTTTACCTCAGACATGTCGACACACACGTACCGACACACCACACACACAGGGGATGCTCTATTTGAGGACAGTTCCCCCACAAGGCCCTTTGGAGAGACAGAGAGAGAGTATGCCAGCACACACCCCAGCGCTATATGACCCAGGAATCACACAGTAACGTAGTGTTAACCCAGTAGCTGCTGTATATATTGTTTTTACGCCAAATTTATGTGCCCCCTCTCTCTTTTCACCCTCTTCTATCGTGCTGCTGCAGGGGAGAGCCTGGGGAGCTTCCTCTCAGCGGAGCTGTGGAGAGAAAATGGCGCTGGTGAGTGCTGAGGAAAAAGCCCCGCCCCCTCAGCGGCGGGCTTCTGTCCCGCGATTTTGTGTAAAATAATGGCGGGGGCTCATGCATATATACAGTGCCCAGCTGTATATATGCTCTATTTTGCAAGGAGGTACTCAATTGCTGCCCAGGGCGCCCCCCCCCCCTGCGCCCTGCACCCTACAGTGACCGGAGTGTGTGGGTTAGTGTGGGAGCAATGGCGCACAGCTGCAGTGCTGTGCGCTACCTCATATGAGACAGGAGTCTTCTGCCGCCGATTTTGACGTCTTCTTGCTTCACTCGCCGGCTTCTGTCTTCTGGCTCTGCGAGGGGGACGGCGGCGCGGCTCCGGGAACGGACGACCAAGGTTAAGTTCCTGTGTTCGATCCCTCTGGAGCTAATGGTGTCCAGTAGCCAAAGAAGCGCAACCTATCCGCAGTTAGTAGGTTTGCTTCTCTCCCCTCAGTCCCACGTAGCAGAGAGTCTGTTGCCAGCAGATCTCTCTGAAAATAAAAAACCTATCAAAATACTTTCTTATTAGCAAGCTCAGGAGAGCTCACTAAAATGCACCCAGCTCCTTCCGGGCACAGATTCTAACTAACTGAGGTCTGGAGGAGGGACATAGAGGGAGGAGCCAGTGCACACCAGTAGTCCTAATTCTTTCTTAGAGTGCCCTGTCTCCTGCGGAGCCCGTCTATTCCCCATGGTCCTTACGGAGTCCCCAGCATCCACTAGGACGTTAGAGAAAACCTTGTAATGCCGTGAGTAAAATACCAATCTTCATAGCAAATTTACTTGGCGCAGTCGTAGTGCGAACATTGTGCATGCGCATATAGCGGAAAATCGCTGCGATGCGAAGAAAATTACAGAGCGAACAACTCGGAATGACCACCATCACCTGAATTGTGTGCGTCATGTAAAGTGGATATGTCCACTTGAGATGGTACTTGCTTATTTCAAGGGTGTTACAAACGGGTAAAGGTTCACGTTTTTTGAGATCCTTATATACTACACTAGTAGGCGCTGTTTTCACCTTTTTCCTAGATCTAACAAGCAAGACTTATTGAACTTCGGTCATCTGTATTACGGCTGCCACCCTATAAAAAGGGAGAGTTGATTGACTGTTAACGAGTTGGACGCTACTGACTTCTCTGAATTAAGACTCTGCTCGACTACTCATATATGGTGTAGCGCTGAGTGTTTAAAGATAAGGTGGGTACACACTTAGTGAGAAATTAAACAACGTCGCTCATTTTGACCCTTCCTGAGCAACGCTGTTTAATTTATCGATAAGTGTGTATGACGCCGCCGAGCAATGCGCGGCCCCGCGGGTCGTCAATGACCCTCGCTGTCGGCCATGCATGCAGCTCAATTTGGACTGTCTTCCAAACACTGCTTGCACATCCCGGCCGCGGCATGACATCACTGAGCGATATGGTTTACATATCGCTCAGTGTGTACGCACTGCTGCCGACCACCCCGGCCCGGGAGGAAAACACTAGGCGATGTCGCTCATTTAGCACATCGCCTACCTACCTTTTAGAAAGACACTGAGGATACTCTCTTTAATATAATATTCCCTAAATTTCAACAGCTGAAAGTGGGCAGACTCTGCAACATTGTGTTCAGCAAATACATTGTCACAATGAAATATAACAGCTGTTCAAAGACTTTCATGTAAAATACCCTGCATTCAGGTCTAAGCAGAAGTATTACAACAAAATGAGACGCTAAATCCTTATTCACAATCAAAAGCTGCAACATACCCTTTTTGGAATAGGAATTCCCATTTATTACTATCAGAATTTCCCCAGTTAAGAAATAGTCCGGAGCCAGAGATAATGTGCACCACCGAGCTCATAACTAAGATGCAGGACAGTGTTAAAGTAATTTTATTATGCAGTATAAAGCTAGTAAAGTAGTTATTATTGTATCTGGTAATTGTTATATTTGTTTATTGCATGGTCTGACCCTTTACTCACTGATTGGTTTGTGCAGAAATAAAATGAAAGGGCCTGATTCAGACCTGATCGCGCACGGCTACGATCAGTTACTCAGACATGCGGGGACGCCCAGCACAGGGCTAGTCCCCCCCCCCGTATAGGTACAAAAGCATTGCATGGTGGCAATGCTTTTGTACCTGAAGAATAGCTCCATACCAGCGCAGCTCCTGCGCACTGGCAGGGAGCTACCCGCCGCTATTCAGGTCGCAGTGGCTGCGTGTGACATCACGGAGCCACCGCGGCCCATTCCCCGCACGGTCCGGGCACGCCTGCATTGCCCGGGCTGCACCTCTAAAATGGTGGCCAAACCCCGCCGTCCGCCCCCTCCCGCCCAGCGACTGCCTCTGCCTGTCAATCATGCAGAGATGATCGCAGGGCTGAGATGGCCGTCGGCTGTCTAGCATGTGCCGACGCACTGCGGCGCTGGCGCATGCGCAGTTCAGACCTGATCGGCAGCGATCAGGTCTGAATTATGAATTAGGCCCAAAGTTGTTTGCAAAAAGTTGTATTTATTACCTGACCTGTAGCTAGCTAGCTTCATTCCAACACATTAGTAGACATTAGGAGGGAAACTTGCCTCTCTGGGAGGATAAAAGTTTTCTCTTATAGGAATTAATAACATTTCAGACCTGTGAAAAGTCTTAATACCGCAACGGTAGCGGTATATTACATTTTGACTGGGTTGTAATGAAGTCCGAGTTCGACGACCGTGCAAGATGCCAGCTGAACTCGGACGTTTTTTTAAAGGGGCAATCATGTACATGTCACTATGCTGGTAAATTGTATAGTGATGAATTTAGATATAACGTGTAGGGCACAGTGCAAGTACTGTATATTGTGTTGGAACACAATGCTAGTACATTATGTAGGGATCTTTTCAGGGAACCTATGTGGACACCAGTGCTGCAAGTATGGCAGATATGGGGTGGTACTGCATACCGGTAAGAAATTGCCAGCCGGTACGCAGTACCACTGGCCTGACCACCATCCTTGCAGCCACTGCTGTGTGTGAGGGGAGGAGAGCGTAGTGCGCACTTTTCCTGCCCCTCAGCACTCAGTCCGGTCTCCACTCTTCAGCGGCGGCGTGTCTCTCAAATGAGGCGCCTGTTCGTGAGCCAATCTAAGCTTGTGGTCCGTCAGCCAATCAGAAGCCACAGCTGCTGGTCCGCAAGCTCTGGCTAACGAACCGGCGCCACATTTGAGAGACATGCCACTGCCAGAGAATGGAGACCGGACTGAGCACTGAGGGGCAGGAGAGGCGTGCGCTGTGCTTTCCTCCCCTCACACACAGAAACAGCAGCAGCAGCAGCAGCAGCGGTGAGCAGAGGTGGGCGGAATGTGTGTACCTGGAACTGGGGGTGTATGTGTGTTCCTGGTACTGTGGGGGCATATCTGGCACTGGGGGGGCATATGTGTATCTGGCACTGTGGGGTCATGTGTATACCTGGCACTGGAGGGGGTATATCTCCCACTGTGGGGGCATATGTCTATCTGGCACTATTGGGGGCATATGTGTATCTGGCACTGCACTACTGGAGGCATATGCGTATCTAGCACTGTGGGGGCATATGTGTATCTGGCACTGTGGGGGCATATTTGTATCTGGCACTGTGGGGTCATATTTGTATCTGGCACTGTGAGGGCATATTTGTATCTGGCACTGTGGGGGCATATGTGTATCTGGCACTAGGGGCATATTTGTATCTGGCACTGTGGGAGCATATCTGTATCTGGCACTGTGGGGACATATCTGGCACTGTGGGGTCATATGTGTATCTGGCACTGCAGTACTGGGGGGCATATGTGTATCTGGCACTATTGGGGGCATATGTGTATCGGGCACTGCACTACTGGGGTCATATGTGTATCTGGCTCCGCCATATGTGTATCACGCCCCCCATTTTCATTGGCCACACCCCATGTGGCTTGTGGCCACACCTATTTTTTGACGCGTGCACCTTAGGCTCGCGCACACATTACCACTAAGAATTTTTTTCTACTTGCACCACTGCAAGACACTATTGAATATAATGTGTAAATGGTAAGTAATGGCTACTTAATTAAAAGTAGTTGTGTTATTTGTCATTGCATCTCACAACTACAACAACAAAATGACCATCTTACTTTTGCTTATACCTCAGTCTAGAATTATTTACAGGCTAAACATTTGCTATTAAGGAAATTAATAAGGGGGCTATGCCATTAATCTTCATTTTACAGTGACAAGAAAAATAATTTGTAGATTTGAGGCTTCAGTTGTCGCTCCTGCCTGGATAAACAGTTTGTGTTTTCATAAGCCAGTGTACAGTAGAAGTTCTGCTGTGTGTGGATATAATTATAATGTAATTGAAATGCCATGATGGATGCACTAGATAACTCACTGTGAGTTACGGCTTCTAAAATGAATTTCTTACTTAATTTTCATTACATGATAGTGTGTCACAGGACGTGACATATGCTGGCTGCGATGATATGGTGACCTGATTACCATATAAAAAAAGCTGCATTTTAATAAGTAAAGATTACAGATTATGCAGCAGATATAATTTGGAGAAAAACATTGTTTTACAAGGAAACACAAATCTTGTAATACCTAAGATACTGTATCTTAATAAAATGACTCTAATGGCTGGATATAGTAGGGATGAGGAAACCTTTTCTAAACTGTTCCACAGAAAAATGTCCTTTATACACATTTGGAAAAAAAACCCCTCTTATAAATATAACAGTATAAAATAAGGAACACACCTATAATACAATTTGGGCATGTGCCCGCATTTCACTTAATTACGTGCCCCGTCATGCATAGCCTCTACGGGTGTGCAGAAGTGGGGTGGGGTTTGCATGGCCGGATTAAGGTAGGGGCGAAAGGCGCGGCCGTCCCGGGGCCCTCATACTGTCCACTGTCAAGTGGAGGAGTCTCCCTCCTGCGGCTCAGCTGTTCAATAACAGCGGCCGCCAAGGAGCTCCTCCAATCACAGTCAGTCTCATGAGATAGTGATAGGTTAGTGTCTCTTGCAGTTGCGGGCGATTGGGCAGCCGCAGGGGGGAGGGGTTTAGTGTATCTTGCGGGCGAGTGGGCAGCCGAGGGGTGTTGGGCTTTGCTAGCAACATAAGTAGTGGGGGGTCCCACAACCTCCATTGCCCTGGGCCCCCACTAGCCATATTCCGGCCCTGGGGGTTCTCCTGTCTCAATGCTTGGTAACCTAGCACATTTGTTTTTAGGTCCTCCCACAGTTACTCATTTTTCCTTATAGGTTTATGTTTATCTGTGTGCAATCCTTGTTTGAACACATCATTGTTCTATGCCAGCCCTGACCTTTTCTGCCTGCCCATTATGTACTGTGAAGTCTGATCAGATTTCTGATCCTTGGTTGTTTGACCTCTTAAATATGGGAATACTCTTACTTTTGTGTGGGCAATACGGATGGTTTAATGGTCAGCATTACTGCCTCACAGCACTGAGGTCATGGGTTCAATTCTCACCATAACCCTAACTGTGTGGAGTTTTTACATTCTCCCCGTACTGGGGTTTCCTTCTGGGCAATCCGGTTTTCTCCCACAATCCAAAAATAGACTGCTAGGTTAATTGGCTCCCAATAAAAAGTAAACCTAGTGTGTAAGTGTGTGCATGTGGTAGGGAATATAGAATAAAAGCTCCACTGGAGCAGGGACTGATGTGAATGGCCAAAAACATTCACTGTAAAGCGCTGCAGAATATGTGTGTGCTATATAAATAACTGGTAATAAAAAAGAAATAAATTGAGTGACAAGCCCCAATAACTTTATGCAGAAGCCATTGGGAAGACATAGAACCAATGAGACTATCTAGCTCTCAGGGAATGGGGCTGCTATAGGTGAACAATAAATGTATCCTGGTTACCAGTGTACACAGAAAGGGTTATAATGGAGTATTTTGTCTCTAGTTTTGATACAGATGGCCCAACTATTAGGTTTGCTCCACAGGAACATGTCATCAGACTCCATATCTGTCTCCAGCATTGGTCATGATATCTAATGCAAATTGAAAGACAGTAGGAAATTGTACTTTAAAATAAAATCCAGATCATCTAGTACCAAGAACAATAAGAGGGACAAAGAGTTACTCAAATGTGGGTATTTTGACTTGATCCTAACATTCCAACTCTCTCATCAGCAGATACATTATTTGAAGCATTATGTGTAGAGAACCTGATAGTTTGATCTGCTGAACCAAACTTATATTTGCTTAACAAGGCTGCAGAAAAATACAGTGAGGAATTCCAATGTAAGGCCAAGGACTACAGCAGGAATTGTCCCACCCTTCACAGCTTAGGTATTTCCAAACATTTCAGCCAATCAAGGAGTGTTTATTTCATTACCACGATCCCGAATCTTAACAGGGCCAAGCAACTATCTAACAAAATTGGCAGAAGATGGGATGGCAGACAGCATACAATTCGTGTTTCTCCTATATTCTTCAAACTTTCTCCAGACACCGCTTAAGATGAGTCACTGCTGGTTAATGCTTTAAGACTAATAAGACTGGAAGAAAAACATCACCTCCTCTTTGCGAGGCTTGGTTTATACCAGGGGTGGGCAATTAGGGGCCCTCCATCTGCTGTGGGACTACACATCCCAGCAAGCCCTGCCACACTTCCTAAGAATTGCACAAAGATACAGGGAACATTCAGCAAGTAGACTGGCCCTCAGAGTCGGCCCTAGGCATAGGCAAACTAGGCAATTGCCTAGGGCATGTGGCATGCCTAGGAGCATGAATGCCAAGCCTAGAGCCGGCTCAACCCTGGGCAGTGGCAGTTTTGTTGGGCACCTGTCGCTGTGCAGGTCCCATACGGTACGCCTCTCATGCTCCAGCCCCGGCAGCCACACCGTTCTCGCACCATTCATTTTGCAAGTGGGCAGCACTGCAGAAGTCTGCCTGCATGCTCCGACCCCTCCCAAATACCCACTCCAGCTACAGCGTCTCCTGCGACAGACGTCTCTCCCAGTTCACTCCAAGGTATGCCACTACCACAGTGCCCTGCAGCCATGAGGACTGAGGAGCCATGGACGGTGTTTGAACGGAGCTCCAGGACTCTAGCGTGAGTCAGTCCAGCCCAGTCTCCAGCAGCAGCAGCATCGGGTCCCCCCAGGTTGCAGAGGGACAGCAGCAGCCAGCAGCAGTGACTCCGGTAATACACATATATCTGTCACTGTCACCACTGCTTTGTCCCTAATGCCCTCTGTTCTGCCATGGCACTGTCACCCCTGTCCTAGCCCTGTCATTTCTGTCCTGGTCCTGTCGCCCATCTCCTGGCCCTGTCACCCCTGTCCTGGCCCTGTCATTTCTGTCCTGGTCCTGTCGCCCATCTCCTGGCCCTGTCACCCCTGTCCTGGCCATGTCACCCCTGTCCTAGCCCTGTCATTTCTTTCCTGGTCCTGTCGCCCATCTCCTGGCCCTGTCACTCCTGTCCTGGCCCTGTCACACCTATCCTGAACCTGTAACCCCTGTCCTGGCCCCATCATCCCTGTCCTGACCCCGTCGCCCCTGTCCTGACCCCGTTGCCCCTGTCCTGGCCCTGTCGCCCCTGTCCTGGCCCCATCGCCCCTGTCCTGGCCCCATCATCCCTGTCCTGACCCTGTCGCCTCTGTCCTTGCCCCGTCGCCCCTGTCCTGACCCCGTCGCCCGTGTCCTGGCCCCGTAGCCCGTGTCCTGGCACCATCACCCTTGCCCTGGCCCCGTCGCCTCTGTCCTGGCCCCGTCGCCCCTGTCCTGGCCCCGTTATTTCTGTCCTGGCTCTTTCACCCCTATCCTGGCCTAGTCATCCCTGTCCTGGCCCCGTCACTCCTGTCCTGGCCCTGTCACCCATATTTCCTATACCTTTTGTTCTGTCCCGGCCACATCACCCCTGTCCTTGTCCTGCCCTGTCACTCTGTCCTGCCCCTCTGTCCTGTCCCTGTCATCTCAGTACTGGCCTGGTCACCCCTGTCCTGGCCCAGTTCCTCCTGGACCTGTCACCATTATCCTAGCCCTTCTTTCCTGGTCCTGTCCCAATTGTCCTTATTCTGTTCCTTTCACCCCTGCCCTGGCCCTGTCACTTTTATTCTGTGTCTTTCACCTTTGTCCAGTCCCCTCTGTCCTGTCCCCACTATTCTGCCCCTGTCACCTCTGTACTGTGGGCCAGAGTAAGGCTTGTAGAAGCCCCCACTAATTGATGGTACACACACGCACACATTCACGCTTTACTGGAGAAGGAAGCAGCCAGGGCGGTCATGTGATGGTGTACAGTACATCTGGCGTGACATCATTACATGCAAACAGTGCTACAGGCATGGTGTACAGTATGGGCAGCGATAGCTGCGAGAGGGGTCTAAGGGCTGCAGTTGCTGATAGTGGAGGAGGCGGCACCGCCATTGCCTGGCTTTCTGTATCCCGCTTCCTCTCAGGTATGGGGATCCGGAACTGTGCTGGGAGAGGGGTGCTGGGTAATAGGCAGAACTAGCGCTTGTGCTAGGCTGCACCAGCCAAAATCTTGTCTAGGGCATCAAACTGGCTAAGGCCGGCTCTGCTGGCCCCAATGAAGCTCTGTTAGGCAGGCAGGTAATTTATCCTACATTATGCAAATTGCCGTTACCAGTTTCA
Organism: Pseudophryne corroboree; assembly: GCF_028390025.1. Classification (NCBI taxonomy): domain Eukaryota; kingdom Metazoa; phylum Chordata; class Amphibia; order Anura; family Myobatrachidae; genus Pseudophryne; species Pseudophryne corroboree. Next base: position 1,119,687,598 of record NC_086444.1, read on the forward strand.
TATTTAAAAATATTTGCTTCTAATGCTAGATCTGCCTTTCTGAAATATTCGCTTCTAATGCTAGATCTGCCTTTCTGAAATATTCGCTTCTAATGCTAGATCTGCCTTTCTGAAATATTCGCTTCTAATGCTAGATCTGCCTTTCTGAAATATTCGCTTCTAATGCTAGATCTGCCTTTCTGAAATATTCGCTTCTAATGCTAGATCTGCCTTTCTGAAATATTCGCTTCTAATGCTAGATCTGCCTTTCTGAAATATTCGCTTCTAATGCTAGATCTGCCTTTCTGAAATATTCGCTTCTAATGCTAGATCTGCCTTTCTGAAATATTCGCTTCTAATGCTAGATCTGCCTTTCTGAAATACGCTGCTGCGGGCAATGTTCTTCATCTCTCTGTTGTATTCTTAGCATTGCAATAGTATTTGTTCCTCTAGACTCCCCTGTGTGTTCTAGGTGGGAGAACTTTATGAAGCAATAGTTTATTTAAAAATATATACACTGTATATTTGATTAGCTCTTTTCCTGTGATGCTGAATGATTAATCACTTTATTTATAGACATAACATTGTAATTGATTAGCATATGGGTGATATTATTAAATGGAATTTCAAGTATCATAAACGCTGCACTGTTTATGCAGGTACACTGCCACCATTACTTCCTAAAAGGGTTACCTATAACTATTGCTATATTGTTTTATATCCAGAGCCGGATTTAGGGGTCAGGCCACCCCTGGGCACAATGATATTGCCCCTTCCCCCCCAAGCACACTGATATCACCCACCAAACATCCACCCCCCTCACCCCCTGGACTTAATAACTCACAAGCTGTACCTATGCTTTGGTGCTCGGTGAATCTACAGCCATTCCTCCCGACCCATCTGTCCGTTCACCCTCCATCCGCTGCTGCTCTGATGCGGTGGCTGGTGGTGGAATGCCATGCTGCGCCACTGCTCTGATGCATGGGGTGGGGGGGAGGGGGGGGGTGGGAAGGCTCTGCTGTGCCGCTGTTCTGATGCGGGTGGGTTGAGGTTGAACTGTCATGCCACTCCTCTGATTTTGGGGAGGAAATGCTGTGCCGCTCCACTGATTCGGGGGAGGGGTGGAGACTGCTGTGGCACTTCACTTATTGTGGGGGAAGGGGCAGGGCTGGTTGTAGACCTTGTAGCCCAGGGCAAATGTTTACTTTGGTTCCACCCCTTTCCCGTTGAAAACAGGGACAGTACGCGCTCAAGGTTCTCTGTCACCAACCTGGGGCACCCCAGAGTGTTGCGAGGCACCCCAGGGTGCCATGAGTTTGAGAACCACTGCCTTACACCAGGTAGAGCCTCTTAAACACATTGTGCCAGGTAGAGCCTCTTACACGTTATACCAGGTAGAGCCCTTTATACACACTATGCCTGGTAGAGCCTCTTATACAAATTGTGCCAGGCAGAACCCCTTTTATACATGTTGCACCAGACAGAGCCCCTTTTATACAAGTTAGACCAGAGAAGAGCCCCTTTTATACAAGTTATTCCAGACAGAGCCCCTTATACACATTGTGCCAGACAGAGCCCCTTACACACATTGCACCAGGCAGAGCCCCTTACAGACGTTGCACTAGGCAGAGTTCCTTACACACATTGCGCTAGGTAGAGCCTCTTATACACATTGCGCCAGGTAGAGCCTCTTATACACATTGCACCAGGTCAAGCCTGTTATACACATTGTACCAGGTAGCCCATTATAGCACAGCACCAGGGGCCTTATTCAGATCTGTTCGCTCGCTAGCTATTTTTTGCAGTGCTGCGAACAGATAGACGCCGCCTATAGGGGAGTGTATTTTAGCTTTGCAAGTGTGTGAATGCATGTGCAGCCGAGCAGTACAAAAACAGATTGTGCAGTTTCTGAGTAGCTCTGACCTTACTCAGCCTCTGCGATCACTTCAGCCTATTTGAGCCCGGAATTGACGTCAGACACCCAACCTGGAAAAACGCCTTGACACGCCTGTGTTTTTCCAAACAATCCCAGAAAAGGGTCAGTTGCCACCCACACACGCGCTCTTTCTGTCAATTACCTTGCGTTCGGCTGTGCGAATGGATTCTTTGTTAGAACCAGTGCACAGCAACGATCCGCTTTGTACAAGTATCACGCGCCTGCGCATTGTGGTGCATACGCATGCACAGTAATTACCTGATCGCTGCGCAGCGAAAAACGCCCCAGGTGAGAAAGAGTGAGAGAGAAGAGAGAGTGTGTGTCTCACTCACCACCATCCGCACCATCCACACCCCTAGCACATGCCGCCCCTAGGCACGTGCCTCACGTGCCTAGTGGGTAATCTGGCACTGTTTATGTCCAGGAACTAGGGGAAAGTTTTGCCCTTTGAGGTGAAAAAAACAGAGCCATGAAGCTTTTCTCCTGGGAAGTGGTAGCTTACAAAAGCCACTGCGTTATGAACAAAGCCCTATCTTCATCAGGAACAACAGACCAGGGTCCAAAGAACAGAAAAAAAAGCTCTATCCCTTCATAAATACAGATAATTGCAAGGTTCATCCTATTATACAAAATTCATTGATAACTATTGCCTCCACAACACCAGGACAAAATCAGGACAAATCTCCAGGTGAAACCTATAACAAGTTAGCTTGTTATTCAGGAAATATCTGACTATCTGTCTTTTCAGAGACATTATCAGGCCATCCTGGATGCTCAAGGGACCTTATTCAGATTTGCGGCTAAATGTAATAGGGTTTGAGTTTTCAGAGATTATAATATGCGAATTGTGACAGAAGCACTTGTAATGTTATAAAAGGGAGATATGTTTGTCCCAGGTTTCTGGCCTACAGTATGTATTTGAAACCCCCAGGAAATGACGGTTTTGCTAAACAGACTTGATTAGAGTTTGAGCTTTCAGTAAAAGCCAGAAATGGGTACTGGGGTGTGGATGTGAGAGAGAAGGGTGGGCTCCATATACAATGACTATTTCAGGTCTTTAGGCCTTCAGCCTGAGAGCAGGATAATTCAGTGCCTGCAACTGTAAGAGGCTGATAAAAGCTGTGTCAGGGCTTGGCTCAGGGTCTGACTACCTGGGAAAATAGGCAGCAGGCCTGTGATGAGACACTGTGATTTACTGACTGTAAGTACTGAGCTTGTGGTAGGGGCAGTTGGTCCTGCCACCCTGAGAGAGGGAATCTATTATGTATAGTTAGTGCCCAGACAGGCTAGGATTTATTTTGGTTTGGTCTTATGTACTGCACAATAAAACTAGATTGCACGAAAACCCTGGACTAGTGTGCGGTTATCCTGGCTGCTGTGTGTTTGAAGGTGCCCATCTACCTCAGGGGAGGGCAGCACTCCTACCCTGACCTCACAGAGTTTATCCCAGAACTCAGGCAATGTAATGGGGTCCGAGTTTCAGTACCAAACAAAACTTGCATGTGACTTCTCGTGAGATTTCAGACTAGGGAGCATCAGAGTTTTCAGACCAACCCGAAATAAGAGTTTCATTATGTGAGTTGCCCAGTGAGAAAGAAAGTCACCCATTGGCACCAAAAAGTCCCCAGATTTAAGCTTCACACACCCTACATAAATCCTGGCTCCTCCATTATCTCCTATGATAGGTAGTAGGCACTTTTCTGAGCAGAGGAGGTGGTTTGAGAGAGAGAGAGAGAGAGAGAGAGAGAGAGAGAGAGAGAGAGAGTGAGAGAGAGAGATTTTGGAGTGCTTTTTGGAGAATTGGAGCAAACATGACATCCAGGAGAGTTGGCAGAGAAAGAACGAGGAGGAAGTCATGTCTCAGCAGCAGCCTGATCATGCACAGAGGAGGAAAAGAGTGAGGAGCAGGAGGTGGAGGACAGTGCTGTGGAGGACAGTTATGAGGTGGAAGTTGAGGCTGCTGTACCTGCACCTGGACAGGGCGCAGTGTCAGACTCTCATACCATGAGAACTACACCACTGTCCATGCCATAGTGCAGGTATTCCCACACCTGCTTGGTGCCCACACACACAAGACCGCTGCATCCTAGAAAAAGTTCCTTTGGAGGTCGGTCTAGCATGCAGTGAATGGGGTCAGGTCCTGACGTCAGTGTTACAGCAGCACCAAAGGGATCCTGAAATCCAAGATGGCTGAAGAGTGCCGAAAGGGTCACAGGACAGGAGGAGGACGTGTCGCACTGGTTCACTAAACAGCGTTTGAGGAAGAACTTAAGCAGATCATCCCTCCGGAGGTGCTGCCAGGTGTGCATGTAGTGGATATGGACCGTCCAGTGTCCTGACCACGTACTGGTAAACAGAACAAAAAAAACCTTTCAACTATAACAACCTTAATGAGTGACAAGAGTCCATTTTTTAGCTTCTTTAGAGACAAATTAATTTGTGGCATATAATTATTTTTAATTGACTCTTTTTATTTTAAACTGTTGTATTAAAAGGTGATGGAAAATGCATTTTAAAGTACGTATAAATGTTTGCTCTCAAAAAATGTGTCACTATCCCTGGAGAGGTTAACATTTTGGGGGGAATTCAAATTTTTGCAAAGTCAGATGGGTGTCTAATAGACAGGAAAAAACAGACACCCAGCCGACTTTTCAAACATTTGAATTCCCCCCTTTGGGCGGTATTCGAATGATATATCATGCCCAATCTCCTTTCTAAACTGATCCCCGTTATCACGCATATCGTGCCCATAGTAATCAGGTTTAACTGCAGAAAGAGATAGGGCCCCTCGATACCCCCAGGGTAGTGAGGTGAAATGATGATACCACAGAACGTTGAATAGTGCTTTTTGTGTATGTAAATTAGTGATGAGCGGGTTCGGTTTCTCGAAAACCGAACCCCCTCGAACTTCACCCTTTTTACACGGGTCCGAGCCATACTCGGATTCTCCCGTATGGCTCGGGTAACCTGAGCGCGCCCGAACGTCATCATCCCGCTGTCGGATTCTCGCGAGATTCGGATTCTATATAAGCAGCCGCGCGTCGCCGCCATTTTCACTCGTGCATTGGAAATGTTAGGAAGAGGACGTGGCTGGCGTCCTCTCCGCTATTGTTGAACTTGATTGTGCACTATTGCTTAATTGTGGGGAGGGCTGGGGAGCAGCTGTATAATATAGGAGGAGTACAGTGCAGAGTTTTGCTGATCAGTGACCACCAGTTATCCGTTCTCTGCCTGAAAAAAACGCTCCATATCTGTGCTCAGTGTGCTGGATATATCTGTGCTCACACTGCTTAATTGTGGGGACTGGGGAGCAGCTGTATTATATAGCAGGAGTACAGTGCAGAGTTTTGCTGACAGTGACCACCAGTATACGTTGTCTGCCTGAAAAACACTCCATATCTGTGCTCAGTGTGCTGCTTTATTGTGGGGACTGGGGACCACCAGTATAATATTATATAGGAGGAGTACAGTGCAGAGTTTTGCTGACCAGTGACCACCAGTATATAATATATAGCATTACGGTACAGTAGGCCACTGCTGTACCTACCTCTGTGTCGTCATTAAGTATACTATCCATCTAGATTCTATACCTGTGGTGCATTTCAGTTGTGCAGTTTGCTGACACAGTGACCACCAGTATACTATATATAGCAGTACGGAAGGCCACTGCTGTACCTACCTCTGTGTCGTCATTAAGTATACTATCCATCTACATTCTATACCTGTGGTGCATTTTAGTTTTGCAGTCTGCTGACACAGTGACCACCAGTATACTATATATAGCAGTACGGAAGGCCACTGCTGTACCTACCTCTGTGTCGTCATTAAGTATACTATCCATCTACATTCTATACCTGTGGTGCATTTTAGTTTTGCAGTTTGCTGACACAGTGACCACCAGTATACTATATATAGCAGTATGGATGGCCACTGCTGTACCTACCTCTGTGTCGTCATTAAGTATACTATCCATCTACATTCTATACCTGTGGTGCATTTTAGTTTTGCAGTTTGCTGACACAGTGACCACCAGTATACTATATATAGCAGTACGGTACGGAAGGCCACTGCTGTACCTACCTCTGTGTCGTCATTAAGTATACTATCCATCTACATTCTATACCTGTGGTGCATTTCAGTTTTGCAGTTTGCTGACACAGTGACCACCAGTATACTATATATAGCAGTACGGAAGGCCACTGCTGTACCTACCTCTGTGTCGTCATTAAGTATACTATCCATCTACATTCTATACCTGTGGTGCATTTTAGTTTTGCAGTTTGCTGACACAGTGACCACCAGTATACTATATATAGCAGTATGGATGGCCACTGCTGTACCTACCTCTGTGTCGTCATTAAGTATACTATCCATCTACATTCTATACCTGTGGTGCATTTTAGTTTTGCAGTTTGCTGACACAGTGACCACCAGTATACTATATATAGCAGTACGGTACGGAAGGCCACTGCTGTACCTACCTCTGTGTCGTCATTAAGTATACTATCCATCTACATTCTATACCTGTGGTGCATTTCAGTTTTGCAGTTTGCTGACACAGTGACCACCAGTATACTATATATAGCAGTACGGAAGGCCACTGCTGTACCTACCTCTGTGTCGTCATTAAGTATACTATCCATCTACATTCTATACCTGTGGTGCATTTTAGTTTTGCAGTTTGCTGACACAGTGACCACCAGTATACTATATATAGCAGTACGGAAGGCCACTGCTGTACCTACCTCTGTGTCGTCATTAAGTATACTATCCATCTACATTCTATACCTGTGGTGCATTTTAGTTTTGCAGTTTGCTGACACAGTGACCACCAGTATATATAGCAGTACGGTACGGAAGGCCACTGCTCTACCTACCTCTGTGTCGTCAAGTATACTATCCATCCATACCTGTGGTGCATTTCAGTTGTGCGCAGTATATATAGTAGTAGGCCATTGCTATTGATACTGGCATATAATTCCACACATTAAAAAATGGAGAACAAAAATGTGGAGGTTAAAATAGGGAAAGATCAAGATCCACTTCCACCTCGTGCTGAAGCTGCTGCCACTAGTCATGGCCGAGATGATGAAATGCCATCAACGTCGTCTGCCAAGGCCGATGCCCAATGTCATAGTAGAGAGCATGTAAAATCCAAAAAACAAAAGTTCAATAAAATGACCCAAGAATCAAAATTAAAAGCATCTGAGGAGAAGCGTAAACTTGCCAATATGCCATTTACGACACGGAGTGGCAAGGAACGGCTGAGGCCCTGGCCTATGTCCATGGCTAGTGGTTCAGCTTCACATGAGGATGGAAGCACTCATCCTCTCGCTAGAAAAATGAAAAGACTTAAGCTGGCAAAAGCACAGCAAAGAACTGTGCGTTCTTCTAAATCACAAATCCCCAAGGAGAGTCCAATTGTGTCGGTTGCGATGCCTGACCTTCCCAACACTGGACGGGAAGAGCTTGCGCCTTCCACCATTTGCACGCCCCCTGCAAGTGCTGGAAGGAGCACCCCCAGTCCAGTTCCTGATAGTCAAATTGAAGATGTCACTGTTGAAGTACATTAGGATGGGGATATGGGTGTTGCTGGCGCTGGGGAGGAAATTGACAAGGAGGATTCTGATGGTGAGGTGGTTTGCTTAAGTCAGGCACCCGGGGAGACACCTGTTGTCCGTGGGACGAATATGGCCATTGACATGCCTGGTCAAATTACAAAAAAAATCAGCTCTTCGGTGTGGAATTATTTCAACACAAATGCGGACAACAGGTGTCAAGCCGTGTGTTGCCTTTGTCAAGCTGTAATAAGTAGGGGTAAGGACGTTAATCACCTCGGAACATCCTCCCTTATACGTCACCTGCAGCGCATTCATCATAAGTCAGTGACAAGTTCAAAAACTTTGGGTGACAGCGGAAGCAGTCCACTGACCACTAAATCCCTTCCTCTTGTAACCAAGCTCCTGCAAACCACACCACCAACTCCCTCAGTGTCAATTTCCTCCTTACCCAGGAAAGCCAATAGTCCTGCAGGCCATGTCACTGGCAAGTCTGACGAGTCCTCTCCTGCCTGGGATTCCTCCGATGCATCCTTGAGTGTAACGCCTACTGCTGCTGGCGCTGCTGTTGTAGCTGCTGGGAGTCGATCGTCATCCCAGAGGGGAAGTCGGAAGACCACTTGTACTACTTCCAGTAAGCAATTGACTGTCCAACAGTCCTTTGCGAGGAAGATGAAATATCACAGCAGTCATCCTGCTGCAAAGCAGATAACTCAGGCCTTGGCAGCCTGGGCGGTGAGAAACGTGGTTCCGGTATCCACCGTTAATTCAGAGCCAACTAGAGACTTGATTGAGGTACTGTGTCCCTGGTACCAAATACCATCTAGGTTCCATTTCTCTAGGCAGGCGATACCGAAAATGTACATAGACCTCAGAAAAAGACTCACCGGTGTCCTAAAAAATGCAGTTGTACCCAATGTCCACTTAACCACGGACATGTGGACAAGTGGAGCAGGGAAGACTCAGGACTATATAACTGTGACAGCCCACTGGGTAGATGTATTGCCTACCGCAGCAAGAACAGCAGCGGCGGCACCAGTAGCAGCATCTCGCAAACGCCAACTCGTTCCTAGGAAGGCTACGCTTTGTATCACCGCTTTCCAGAATAGGCACACAGCTGACAACCTCTTACGGAAACTGAGGAAGATCATCGCAGAATGGCTTACCCCAATTGGACTCTCCTGGGGATTTGTGACATCGGACAACGCCAGCAATATTGTGCGTGCATTACATCTGGGCAAATTCCAGCACGTCCCATGTTTTGCACATACATTGAATTTGGTGGTGCAGAATTATTTAAAAAACGACAGGGGCGTGCAAGAGATGCTGTCGGTGGCCCGAAGAATTGCGGGCCACTTTCGGCATTCAACCACCGCGTACAGAAGACTGGAGCACCACCAAACATTCCTGAACCTGCCCTGCCATCATCTGAAGCAAGAGGTGGTAACGAGGTGGAATTCAACCCTCTATATGCTTCAGAGGATGGAGGAGCAGCAAAAGGCCATTCAAGCCTATACATCTGCCCACGATATAGGCAAAGGAGGGGGAATGCACCTGACTCAAGCGCAGTGGAGAATGATTTCAACGTTGTGCAAGGTTCTGCAACCCTTTGAACTTGCCACACGTGAAGTCAGTTCAGACACTGCCAGCCTGAGTCAGGTCATTCCCCTCATCAGGCTTTTGCAGAAGAAGCTGGAGACATTGAAGGAGGAGCTAAAACAGAGCGATTCCGCTAGGCATGTGGGACTTATGGATGGAGCCCTTAATTCGCTTAACCAGGATTCACGGGTGGTCAATCTGTTGAAATCAGAGCACTACATTTTGGCCACCGTGCTCGATCCTAGATTTAAAACCTACGTTGTATCTCTCTTTCCGGCAGACACAAGTCTGCAGAGGTTCAAAGACCTGCTGGTGAGAAAATTGTCAAGTCAAGCGGAACGTGACCCGTCAACATCTCCTCCTTCACATTCTCCCGCAACTGGGGGTGCGAGGAAAAGGCTAAGAATTCCGAGGCCACCCACTGGCGGTGATGCAGGGCAATCTGGAGCGAGTGCTGACATCTGGTCCGGACTGAAGGACCTGCCAACGATTACTGACATGTCGTCTACTGTCACTTCATATGATTCTCTAACCATTGAAAGAATGGTGGAGGATTATATGAGTGACCGCATCCAAGTAGGCACGTCAGACAGTCCGTACGTATACTGGCAGGGAAAAGAGGCAATTTGGAGGCCCTTGCACAAACTGGCTTTATTCTACCTAAGTTGCCCTCCCTCCAGTGTGTACTCCAAAAGAGTGTTTAGTGCAGCCGCTCACCTTGTCAGCAATCGGCGTACGAGGTTACTTCCAGAAAATGTGGAGAAGATGATGTTCATCAAAATGAATTATAATCAATTCCTCCGTGGAGACATTCACCAGCAGCAATTGCCTCCAGAAAGTACACAGGGACCTGAGATGGTGGATTCCAGTGGGGACGAATTAATAATCTGTGAGGAGGGGGATGTACACAGTGAAAGGGGTGAGGAATCGGAGGATGATGATGAGGTGGACATCTTGCCTCTGTAGAGCCAGTTTGTGCAAGGAGAGATTGATTGCTTCTTTTTTTGGTGGGGGCCCAAACCAACCAGTCGTTTCAGTCACAGTCGTGTGGCAGACCCTGTCGCTGAAATGATGGGTTCGTTAAAGTGTGCATGTCCTGTTTATACAACATAAGGGTGGGTGGGAGGGCCCAAGGACAATGCCATCTTGCACCTCTTTTTTCTTTAATTTTTCTTTGCATCATGTGCTGTTTGGGGACAATTTTTTTGAAGTGCCATCCTGCCTGACACTGCAGTGCCACTCCTAGATGGGCCAGGTGTTTGTGTCGGCCACTTGTGTCGCTTAGCTTAGTCACACAGCGACCTTGGTGCGCCTCTTTTTTTCTTTGCATCATGTGCTGTTTGGGGACAATTTGTTTGAAGTGCCATCCTGCCTGACACTGCAGTGCCACTCCTAGATGGACCAGGTGTTTGTGTCGGCCACTTGTGTCGCTTAGCTTAGTCACACAGCGACCTTGGTGCGCCTCTTTTTTTCTTTGCATCATGTGCTGTTTGGGGACAATTTTTTTGAAGTGCCATCCTGCCTGACACTGCAGTGCCACTCCTAGATGGGCCAGGTGTTTGTGTCAGCCACTTGTGTCGCTTAGCTTAGTCACACAGCGACCTTGGTGCGCCTCTTTTTTTCTTTGCATCATGTGCTGTTTGGGGACTATTTTTTTGAGGTGCCATCCTGCCTGACACTGTAGTGCCACTCCTAGATGGGCCAGGTGTTTGTGTCGGCCACTTGTGTCGCTTAGCTTAGCCATCCAGTGACCTCGGTGCAAATTTTAGGACTAAAAATAATATTGTGAGGTGTGAGGTGTTCAGAATAGACTGGAAATGAGTGGAAATTATGGTTATTGAGGTTAATAAAACTATGGGATCAAAATGACCCCCAAATTCTATGATTTAAGCTGTTTTTTAGGGTTTTTTGTAAAAAACACCCGAATCCAAAACACACCCGAATCCAACAAAAAAATTTCGGTGAGGTTTTGCCAAAACGCTTCCGAATCCAAAACACGGCCGCGGAACCGAATCCAAAACCAAAACACAAAACCCGAAAAATGTCCGGTGCACATCACTAATGTAAATAGTGCAAATGTTAGGTTTTGTAAGGTATGACTGTGTAACATCCTGAGCAGAGTATAGTAAGTCATTTGGTAATGTGTGCTATGTGCTGCTTACAACCCAACAATCAGTATTTTTGTTGCCAAGGGCATAAGCACATTATGTAAGGATTAATATATACTGTAGAATCCATCTTGTTTAATGTTTTTGAATACTAATACCTTTTAAACATCACTAAATGTTATCATTTATTTTTCCTCAGCTGCTGTGCCATGGCGTATGGCTCCACGGGAGAGGAGCTGCCATACATGCCTACTTTTGAAAAAGCATTTCAGGGAGATTGTGAAAGTAACTCTTATTAGCGTTTATGTGTACTGCTACATCTGAGAGGCGTGTCATGAAAATTACTTACATCCAAATGTAAATGAGCCCCACAGTTAATAAGATCTACTTGTTGAAGAAAAGACTGATATTTTTCAGGATTTGTTTGTATATTATGTTTTACAAGAGCTTCCATATACTGTAAGTGGCCATGAGAAACCTTATTTAAAATGCATGTAGTCATAGTGATCATTGTGCCTTATAACCAATGCAGGGAAATGGCGCTGATGTTCTATTTGAATGTATGTTTCTCTGATTTCTTATTTTAACCCCAAGAATGTAACAGCTGCATAATAGGGGTAAAGTGCAATCAGGGAGATTGCTGGTCCATTCGGGGAGTGAGGGAGATTGCTGCTACTTCAGGGAGTCTCCTGCAGAATGAGGGAGGGTAGGCAACTATGCCGCGCTGGTAAGCGGCAGACACTGAGGAGGCTGGTAAGTGTGGGCATAAAAAAAAACACACACGCATTACACACATTTACATTGTTCTGCAGCAAGGAGTATTGTCACATAACCTTATTTAAATTCCAGCTATGACATATTAACATAGGCGTGCGCAGCACATTTCATTAGGGGGTGCATGATTGGAGGGGCGTGTCTAGCACCAACTATTGGGCGTGACTAACACCACCTATTGGGCGTGTCTAGCACTGCCTATTGGGCATGTCTAGCACCGCATATTGCTACTCAATGCAAACTAAATAATATTGGAAATTTGATTAAACAGAGTGTACAGTGAGGGCTGGCTCCTTAGATAATTATTAAACCCAAAAGCTGTAAACCTGCATTTTTTTCAATACTTCTCAATAAGAAACTTTTGTTTTCGGGTTGCCGTGAAAAAAGTTCTGATACTTTAGGGTGCCAAGATTCAAAAAAGTTTGGCAACTACTGGTATAGTGCATCCATAAATGGTTTTTGATAAAGAAAAAGGGGACTAAGGGGCCCATTTGTCAAACAATATTTACGGCTATTTCCCAAAAACACACGTTTTCGGAGATTAGTCACAAATGTTAAGTATACCTCAAATGTATGAAGGAGGCACCGGAGCAGATCTCCCTCCATTGGCAGTTTCTGTGGTGGATGCGATGCTGCCTATTTTACCAATATCTGGAATGCAAAGCATTCCCAATATTGGCTACCGCTATCTGACTCATTGCAATCTCAGCCATCTGAGGGTCCCTCCTCAGAACCCTCCCCGGAAGTGGTGGCTGTGCAAGTGCGGAAACACTGACTGCGCATGCTCAGACTAAGCCCTCCCCACTAGCTCACTGAGCACATCACAGAGATGGCCTCCTTTGCAGAATCCCTGTCCCTATCTGAGCCTATTAATACATTCAAGTCTATATACAGGTGGTAGGGGTAAACATGTGTACCTGGATAATGCGTATGAAAAAAAAATCTATGTCATTGCCTCCTACACAACGAACACAGGGGGTCATTCCGAGTTGATCATAGCTGTGCAAAATTTTGCACAGCTATGATCAACTTTCCTGACATGCGGGGGTACGCCCAGCACGGGGCATGCCAGTCCCGTCCCCCTCGCAGAAGTGCAAAGGCATCGCACAGCGGCGATGCCTTTGCACTTCAGGAGTAACTCCCGGCCAGCGCAGCTTTAGCGTGCTGGCAGGGAGCTACAGTGGCAAACGCAGGATTTGCATGGGGGGGTTTCCAGAACTGGGCGGAGCCAATCACGGGGGTGGGGACTGAGGAGACCCAGTATATGCTGGGTCCGTAAAACTAGTGTGTGTGTGTATATATATATATATATATATATATATATATATCTACACATATATATATATATACATACACACATACATATACACATATACATAGCATATTAAACATGCACACATATATATATATATATATATATGTACACACACATACAGTACACATATATATATACACATGTATATATATATCATATGTGTGTGTGTTTATATGTATGTATGTATATATATATATACATGTGTATATATGTATGCACATGGATATATATGTACTATAATTAAAATAAAGTAAACTTTTATTGCACTTACAAGTGCCACCAGGAAGACAGCAGGCTGCAGAGGACGCTAGACAGTCATTAATAATACTCATGCAGCTAAAAAAAATAATATATATATATATATATATATTTTTTTTTTAGTGGAGGGGGGATTCTGGGTACTCGGAAACCCCCCCTGGGTGCGCCACTGAGCTACTCCTCGTGTATGACGTCACGCAGCCGCTGCGGCCCGCCCCCGTTTGGTCCGGCCACGCATGCGTTTGCCTGACTACGCCTATGAAACGGCGGCCAAACGCCGCCGTTTGGCCCCCTCCCGGCCATCGATCGCCTCTGCCTGTCAATCAGACAGAGGCAATTGCTGTCCTGCTACGGCCGTCGGCCGTCCAGCATGCGCACAAAGGCACCTGCGCATGTGCAGCAGGGACCCGTTCGCTCTGCTACGTGCGAACGGGTCGGAATGACCCCCACAAAGTGGTGGAACGTGGAGGGAAATGTGTACATATGTATAGAGAGAGATATAAACATGAATATATACAATGTACACACACACATATATGATGCACAATGATGCACACACATACTATGTGTATATATATATATATATATATATATTTATATAAACATCTGTTTCATGTATGTTAAATTTGTATATTTTATTACCATGGATTATTAACTAATCACTCAACATATATATTATTATTATTAATAATAATAATAATAATAATAATAATAATAATAATAATAATAATAATATATTGTTATTACTTATATTACACAATATATTATATACTGTGTCATATAATATACTGTGCAATATATAATATACTGTGTAATATATGTAATAATAATACATTATTATTAATAATATACTGTAGTGTATATCCCCCTGGCTGCCCCCCTCTCTTTTCCCTGCATGAGCAAACTCAACTGCAGCAGTTTCCTTAAAGTTATTATAATTTACTGTCACTCAAACTGTCATCATTGATTTGGATTTGAATTTGTCACCCAGTCCTCCTCCTCTCCCTTTAAGAAGAGCACTGCGGGCTGTGGCGTCAGTGTGGCATGGAATACGAGTAGAGTGAGGCGGGCAGGAGCGCAGCGTGACATCATCATGTCACATTGCGCAGTTAGGCGGAGTCGGGAGGAGGATTTTGTCAGCGACGCTGCACCCATGCAAATAAACAATGAACCCATCTCAGGTGTCCGGACAGTTGGCGGCCAGACTGGACGGCGGGCGCAGCGGGTGGTGACACAGGAATGGAGCTATAGGGATCGCCCATCACTGCAGCAACAGCAGCAGGCATGTGTGCATGGGGTGCTGGACATTAGGGGGTGCCTGTGCGCACCAGGCACCCCACCCTGTGCACGCCTATGCCTGCAATTTGGAAACAACCATATATCAGTAAATATTTTGTAGCGTCCCACTTAAAACACACTGATATGCGAAGTAGTATTTTAAAATGAAATGGAAAGGTTCTTTATAAACCATGCTTATATTCGTTTTTTTAATCTTAATTTAATTGTGCCCCGCCGCCTACAGAATGTACTTGTCAGCTAGCATGGTTTTTAATTAACATATGCATTGGTAGGTGAGCCAAATTAGTGTGGAAAGTATTTATTGTGCATTAGAAGTGTATTTACTTTTCATTTTTGTTTCCTTTTCAGGTCCTTCTCGTACTGTCAGCACTGCCGCTCCCCTCGCCACCAGCTAACTCCAGTGCTGGTGACATATTCATTAGGGAAGAGGATACCATCATCCTCACTTCTGTGAAGCTTACTCCACATGTACCACCGCTAAAGCAGCCGCAGCCACCACCACCCACCCCACAAGCCAGTATTCCCAGTGTGGAGGACTTCTCCATGTCCTTCCACAATTTTCGGAAACACCAGCTTGCCTTTATGACCCAAAAGACCAGCCAGATGGACTCTATTGGGCGGCAGCTGCAGCAGAAAAACCGGACAACGTCAGTGGTTCAGGGCATCCGCACCCGATGGCCTACAAGATCAACAACCGCCTGCAAGACCTAAAACAGGCTACCTGTGACCAAGCACAGGCCACACAGGAGCGGTCACAGGTGGCACGGAAACATCTGACAGTAAACAGTGACGCAGGAGAATATGCAGGCCATCTGGGAACAAATGCAGACATTTGTGGCCCTGCAGAGGTAGCTGGCAGCCCTAAGAAATCTGTGGGAAGGACCATCAACCTCAATGGCCAGCTCCCTTAAGACAAACCTCAGACTGCTTCACTGGTGACCTCCCCCCCCCCCCCCCCACCCCAAGGCGCCGTGTTCCTATGTGGGGTGGGTTGCACCAAAAGGGGTTGGTAGAGGTCGAGGCCCTTCAGCCTCTCAATAATTTTTTTGTTGGACATTATTTTCTGGTTTATTGTTATCTTTACTTTGATTAAAAGTAAATTGGTTAAATAACATTTGTTTTTAACATAAGTTAATTTTGAAGTATAATTTTTTTGTGGGGGGGTGGGTAATGTGTGTTTTAATTGTATGCACTGTATAAGTAGGTACACTATTTAGGGGGTACAACAAAACCAGACCTAGGCATAGACAAACTAGGCAAACGCCTATGGCAATGGCTCCCAAACTTTTTGGAGTCACGGCGTCTTAGAGCATCAGAATGTTTTTATCAGCACCCTAAAGGCCTAAAGTTTCTTATTGAGAAATTCAGGAAAAAAAATATAAAATTAAGTAAATTGTGTTTATATGTCATTGTTAGGTTCAGTTATGTGGTGAGCGACAGGATTCACTTTTGTTTGTCCACATATTTTATGACTGGAAGACACAAGCACTGGTTTGTCTATTACATTGACCATAAATCATTTGAATTGGTCCTGGACCACCAGCACAGGGCACTCCTGCAAGTACCCCGAGGCACCCCAGGGTGTCTAGGCACACAATTTGAGAACCACTGGCCTAGTGGCATGCATTCCAAGCCTGGGGCAGACTCATCATGACAGCTGCATTTTGTAGGGCACCTGACGGGTAGACGATGCCGTTGGTGTAGGTGACCCCTTCCTGTCTACTAATGGACCTGCTTGGTGCCCTCCCTGGCTCTCCTGGTTGTAATTACCAGACTCTGGCTGTCAGCAGCAGGTCCCGGTGCCTCCAGCTTTGAGTCTTCTTTTGCAGCTTCCTATGTAGCCCCAGCTCACTGTTAACTCTGTAGATTGTGCCTGCACTGGCTGCTCATCCTCTTCAGGGTCCCACTGAGTATTCCTACCATTCTGGCTAGAGAGTGAGGCCACAGCTGCTGGCTTTCATATCTGCTGTGGCTGTTAATCCCAATGGTCCCCATATGCTGTGGCTCTTCTGGTATGTGTGGGCGTTGTCTGCTGCTTTTCTCTTCTGTATGGCCTGCCTTTGCTTCCAAACTCGAAGCAAAGGTGCTCTCTCCTCTTCTTCTGCCTTCTTCAGCAGCATCAGCAGCAGCAGCACCTGTACCTGTAGTCTCCTGGTGGCGACAGGTTGCTCTGCACAGGGACATATCCCCCCCACTTGACCGACTGCAGCATTTCACTCCCAGTGCCAACCCCTGCGTGCGCATGCGATCAAACCCCACCTCTGCGATAGCACACTGTAATAGCACCTGCATATTACCCTGCACCCACCCCATCCCCGCTATTACTTTGGAAGAGGCATCTGCACATGGGGTCCCCTACTGCACATGCGTAGTGCTGGCTCTATGAGCTGGGGGTGACCAGTGATGTATTTTACTCCTGCACCATCAACCCTATAAAAGTGAGCTTAAAAAAGGAAGACTAGAGTGTGGAAGTAAAAGCACTCAACCCATTCACCACTATTAATTGTCATGAATATTACCAGTAAACACTGGGGACCAAGGTCTACAGGGGTTTTGGGTATCAAGGTAGGTGCCCTTGATATTGGTATTATCTTAAAGGTATTAGATATTCATATAAACTGATCCCAATGAAATATACTGGATGGATAGATAGATAAATAGATAGATAGATAGATAGATAGATAGATAGATAGATGAAAGTGAAGATAAGACAAGCACCTGATAGTGTAGTAATTCTTAGTATGTTTGCGTTCATGCACTATGTATTATGCGTACCGTAATAATGTCTAGGTATGTCACGATTATACGGTAACTGTGATCTCACTGGTTGCCAGCTTCTATAGTCAGTTGGGGGTGGACCTTCCACTCCCAATCACAGATTAGTTACACATGGATAAGAATAATTACCAAAAGAAAGATAAAATCTGCTTATCTATATCTACGATGCAGCATGGAAATCCAGAAGAGTTAGATAGACAGTTCCAACGCATTTCATCCATTTAGAGGCTTTATCAAGTTGATAAGCACCCGATGTTTTACCGGGTCTAATAGGATATCCCCCGTTGTATTCAAATATATATATATACTTTAATAAGGAGTTGGTCCTCCTTTTGCTTCCACTCAGCTAGAAGAAAGCTAAAATTCTAATGTAGCAGATGTCTGTAGGAGATAGATGCCATCTGCATGCATTTTTGAGATCCAAGTGCCTCAAATCACCACCACGACCATCCAGACAGAAGTCAGCCTGTGTAAACTGAAGTGTACACAAGCTGGCCATCAGATCCGGACACTCGGAGTCCAGTGAGATTGCGTCTGACGATGCAGACCCTGGACCTGTCACGCCTGCAAAACGGAGGTGACGCGCACCCATTTTAAGGAACAGTGCCAGGTCCTGCCCCCAAACGACAGGGTGCTGCGAGCGATATCACATGACCCCATTGGATTTACGTACAAATCTGAATTAGGCCTGAAGTGTCCAAATAGCGATTTGGGGCAAATAATTGGTTAAGTTGGCAGGGAAGGTGCTGAGAGGCCTGAATAAGCTGTCCCAAAGTGGTGGTGCTAATATACATATATATAAATGCTTGGGACCAGAAGTATTTTGAATATTGGATTTTTCCGTACTTTGGAATAATTGCATACCATAATGGGACATCATGGTGATGGGACCTAAGTCTAAGCACAGAATGCATTTATGTTTCATATACACCTTATACACACAGCCTGATGGTCATTTTAGCCAATATTTTTAATAACTTTGGTGGTCATTCCGAGTTGTTCGCTCGTTGACGATTTTTGCTATGCTGCGATTTGTTGCTAAATGCGCATGCGCGTTGTACGCAGCGCGCATGCGCTTAGTTATTTAACTAAAAACTTAGCAGTTTTGCTGTTGATCCTGCGGCGCTTTTCAGTCGCACTGCTGATCGGTGTGCGATTGACAGGAAAGGGGCGTTTCTGTGTGGTAACTGAGTGTTTTCCGGGAGTGTGCTAAAAAACGCAGGTGTGTCAGGGAAAAACACGGGAGTGTCTGGAGAAACGGGGGAGTGGTTGGCCGAACGCAGGGCGTGTTTGTGACGTCAAACCAGGAACTAAACGGACCGAGCTGATCACAATCTAGGAGTAGGTCTGAAGCTACTCAGAAACTGCAAAGAATTATTTAGTAGCAGTTCTGCTAATCTTTCGTTCGCTATTCTGCTAAGCTAAGATACACTCCCAGAGGGCGGCGGCCTAGCGTTTGCAATGCTGCTAAAAGCAGATAGCGAGCGAACAACTCGGAATGACCACCTTTGTGCATTAAACAAAGTGTGTGTACATTCACACAATTCATTTATGTTTCATATACACCTTGGGGGTAATTCCAAGTTGATCGCAGCAGGATTTTTGATAGCAATTGGGCAAAACCATGCGCACTGCAGGGGGGGCAGATATAACATGTGCAGAAAGAGTTAGATTTGGGTGGGTTATATTGTTTCTGTGCAGGCTAAATACTGGCTGCTTTATTTTTACACTGCAAATTAGATTGCAGATTGAACACACCCCACCCAAATCTAACTCTCTCTGCACATGTTATATCTGCCTCCCCTGCACTGCATATGGTTTTGCCCAGTTGCTATCAAAAATCCTGCTGCGATCAACTTGGAATTACCCCCCTTATACACACAGCCTGAAGGTCATTTAATATAATATTTTTAATAACTTTGTGTATTAAACAAAGTTTGTGTACATTGAGCCATCAGAAAACAAAGGTTTCACTATCTCAGTCTCGCTCAAAAAATTCCGTATTTCGGAATATTCCGTATTTCGGAATATTTGGATATGGGATACTTAACATGTATATATCATATATATTTGTCCAGATCTGTGACTCTATGACTCATTTGCTGGGCGTGGCGCTGGGCGCAGTTAAGAGCTCTGAGTCATAGAGTCACAGATCTGGATAGGAGAGCAGGCCTGCAAGTGTGGCGGTATGCTCGGGTATGGAATACCGTTACGAATCAAGCCGCCCATACACCGTACCCGTGGGCTGCCACTACACACACCATAGCCGCTGTTAGCGGCTATTACGGTAAAAGCTGTCGATGTGCTCCTCTTTCCCTTCCCAGCCCACTGCTGTGTCAGGGAAGGACAGGAGAGGAGAGCGCCGCGTGGTCCCGTCCCTCAGTGCTGCTCAGTCAGACTTTGGTCTCCAGCCGCGGCGTGTATCTTCTCAACTGGGCACTGGTTCATTAGCCAATCTTTGATTGACTAACGAACCGGTGCTCAGTTGGGAAGATACACGCCGCAGCCGGAGACCACCAGAGTCTGACCGAGCAGCATTGAGGGATGGGCCCGCACTCCACTTTCCTCTCCGTCCCCCGACCCTGACACAGCAGCAGCAGGTGAGCAGCAGGAGGGAGGTGGGTGGGGTAGGGTGGATGGGGCGTATGTATAACTGGCATTGTGAGGCATAACTGGCACTGGGGTCATATGTATATATAGCAATGTGGGACATACTGTATGTATATCTGGCATTGTGGGGCATATGTATATCTGGCATTGTGGGGCATATATAGAACTGGCACTGTGGGGCATATCTGGCACTGTGGGGCATATGTATAACTGGCATTGTGGGGCATATGTATATCTGGCACTGTGGCCCATATGTTTATCTGGCATTGTGGGGCATATGTGTATCTGGCATTATGGGGCATATCTGGCACTGGGGGCATATGTATATATGGCACTGTGGGACATACTGTATGTATATCTGGCATTGTGGGGCATATGTATATCTGGCATTGTGGGGCATATATAGAACTGGCACTGTGGGGCATATCTGGCACTGTGGGGCATGTTTATAACTGGCACTGTGGGGCATATGTATATCTGGCATTGTGGGGCATATGTGTATCTGGCATTATGGGGCATATCTGGCACTGGGGGCATATGTATATATGGCACTGTGGGACATACTGTATGTATATCTGGCATTGTGAGGCATATGTATATCTGGCATTGTGGGGCATATATAGAACTGGCACTGTGGGGCATATCTGGCACTGTGGGGCATGTTTATAACTGGCACTGTGGGGCATATGTATATCTGGCATTGTGGGGCATATCTGGCACTGTGGCCCATATGTTTATCTGGCATTGTGGGGCATATGTATATCTGGCATTAAGGGGCATATCTGGCACTGTGGGGCATATGTATAACTGGCACTGTGGGGCATATCTGGCACTGTGGGGCATATGTGTATCTGGCACGATAGACTGTGGCGGGTGCGCATCACCGTGACATCACGGCAGTGCTGTGGGGAGAGTACAACTCCCGGCATACCTTGCACGGCCAGGAAGGAACATGGTGGATGCTGTTTCTGGTGCAGAGTGAGAGTCTGTAGTGTGCAGTGTGCGGGGACAATGAAGCTGGTGAGAGGCTAATACCATATACTGTTATGAGGGATAAGTCCCCAGTGCACACACTGTGTATGTGATGTGATATAGGGGAAGGGGCTGTATAGTGATATATATATATATATGAGAAATAATCTCCCAACACACACACTGTATATGTCATATTTACCAAACACTGCCTTTATACCTACATTATGGGGGTAATTCCAAGTTGATCGCAGCAGGATTTTTGATAGCAGTTGGGCAAAACCATGTGCACTGCAGGGGAGGCAGATATAACATGTGCAGAGAGAGTTAGATTTGGGTGGGTTATTTTATTTCTGTGCAGGGTAAATACTGGCTGCTTTATTTTTACACTGCAAATTAGATTTCAGATTGAACTCACCCCACCCAAATCTAACTCTCTCTGCACATGTTATATCTGCCCCACCTGCAGTGCACATGGTTTTGCCCAACTGCTAACAAAAATCCTGCTGCGATCAACTTGGAATTACCCCCTATGTACACATAACATATTATTAACACACTAGGTCATTCATCGTGCAAGGGCCTACGCCCCCTTGACCATCGCATGCCCTTTTGCCATAAAATATTTAACCACTAACAACATTATGCTTGAAGGTAATACTCCATATAATACAAATATTGCCCGCCCAAAGGACGTGCAGGGGTAAGGGGGCATAGCCCCTAACAACGGTGTGAAGAGCGTCTGTAGGGTGTCGATGAATCATCTAGTATGTATCTATCTATCTATCTATCTATCTATCTATCTATCTACCTACTTCCGCTGCACAAGTTTTAATGGGTGTTTGTAGCAGTTACTTTGGGGTTAGTTGCGATGTACGCTGTTAAGCTGGGTAAACACCTTACGATGGTGCTATCCAGCAGCGAAGCAATGTGCTGTACACACTACACAATCTGCTGTACGATGGTGCAATGTATCGTTACATGCTGCATGTAATAACACTGCATTAGCTGTGGAATCCTCACATTGGACATGCAGCTCATCCAATAGGACGATTCAATGAACGACGGCAGTGAACAACGAATTTTGCATACACGCTATACAATGATTGTGCAGATAAGTTGAAAGTACCAGTATCGCACAACACATCAAATAGTGTATATACAGGGCCAGCTCCAGGCACATTCCAATAGAGCGGCCGCGCAGGGTGCCACCCTTAAATGGTGCCGCATGCTCGCACTGCCATATTGGAGCCTGCCTGGAGCCAGGTCCTGCAGTAGCATCACAGTGTCCGTCCTGGCCCGCCTCTCTAGCGCTAGCAGCAGCGGCTGTGTGTGAGGATGAGGGAGGGGGAGTGCTGTGGGCGGGACAAAGCTAAACTACTCTGTGCGCGCTGTACTGCTCCGGTGTCTGATGTCAGACGCCGGCGCCTCACAGTGCGCACAGAGTAGCTTAGCTTTAGTCCACGCACAGAACTCCCCCTCATCGACACAGAAACTGATATGAGGACCCAGGAGGTGGACCAAGGGACAGATGCTGCTGCAGACTCAGTGCAGCAGCAGCTGTCCCTTCCCTCCTGCGCATGGCACGCCGCACTGCCGCAGATGAACACACGCGGGGGCAAGTGTATCTGGCACTCTGGGGGGCATGTGTATCTGCCACTCTGGGGGGCATGTGTATCTGCCACTCTGGGGGGCATGTGTATCTGGCACTCTGGGGGGCATGTGTATCTGGCACTCTGGGGGGCATGTGTATCTGGCACTCTGGGGGGCATGTGTATCTGGCACTCTGGGGGGCACGTGTATCTGGCACTCTGGGGGGCACGTGTATCTGGCACTGTGGGGGCACGTGTATCTGGCAATGTGGGAACATATTATGTGTATCTGGCACTGTGGGGGCACATGTGTATCTGACAATGTTGGGGCATATTATGTGTATCTGACAGTGTGGGGGCACATGTGTATTTGACAGTGTGGAGGCATATTACAGTATGTGTATCTGGCACTGTGGGGACAAATTACAGTATGTGGCACTGTGGGGGCATATAATGTGTGTCTGGCACTGTGGGTGCATATAATGTGTGTCTGGCACTGTGGGGGTATATAATGTGTGTCTGGCACTCTGGGGGCATATAATGTGTCTGGCACCGTGGGGGCATATAATGTGTCTGGCACTGTGAGGGCATATAATGTGTGTCTGGCACCGTGGGGGCATATAATGTGTCAGGCACCGTGGGGGCATATAATGTGGCTGGCACTGCTGGGGGCATATAATGTGTGTCTAGCACTGCTGTGGGCATATAATGTGTGCCTGGCACTGCTGGGGGCATATAATGTGTATCTGGCACTGCTGGGGGCATATATTGTATATCTGGCACTGCTGGGGGCATATATTGTATATCTGGCACTGCTGGGGCATATCATGTATATCTGCCACTGCTGGGGCATATCATGTGTATCTGGCACTGTGGGGTCATATAATGTGTATCTGGCACTGTGGGGGCATATAATGTGTATCTGGCACTGTGGTGGCATATAATGTGTATCTGGCATTGTGGGGGCATATAATGAGTATATGACACTGTGGGGGCATATAATGTGTATCTGGCACTGCACTGCTGGGGGCATATGTGTATCTGGCACAGCACTGCTGGGGGCATATGTGTATCTGGCACTGCACTGCTGGGGGGGCATATGTGTATCTGGCACTGGTGGGAGCATATGTATCTGGCAGTACGGGGGGTGTATGTTTATTTGGTACTACTGGGGGCATATGTGTATCTGGGGATACAGTCGTTAGGTCAACAGTCATTAGGTCAATCACTGCTAGCTGACAGGGTTGCTAGGTCGACATGGCCTATAGGTCGACATGAAAAAGTTTGACATGAGTTTTTCACAATTTTTTTCATTTTTCAACTTTTTCATACTTTATGATCCACGTGGACTACAGTTAGGAATGGTAACCTGCCCGAAGCATGGTGAGCGAAGTGAGCCATGGGAGGGGACACGATGCACTAATTGGGGTTCCCCGTCACTCTACGATGAAAACACCAAAAAAATTAAAACAACTCATGTTGACCTTTTTTCATGTCAACCTATCACATGTCGACCTAAAGACCATGTCGACATAACAACCCTGTCGACCTACTGTATGTCGACTAATAGTGGTCGACCTTATGACTGTCGACCCAACGACCCATACCTGTGTATCTGGCACTGCACATTATACTGGAGACATTGGCCCTCATTCCGAGTTGATCGGTCGCAAGGCGAATTTAGCAGAGTTACACACGCTAAGACGCCGCCTACTGGGAGTGAATCTTAGCTTCTTAAAATTGCGACCGATGTATTCGCAATATTGCGATTACTAACTACTTAGCAGTTTCAGAGTAGCTCCAGACTTACTCTGCCTGTGCGATCATTTCAGTGCTTGTCGTTCCTGGTTGACGTCACAAACACACCCAGCGTTCGCCCAGGCACTCCCACCGTTTCCCCGGCCACTCCTGCGTTTTTTCCGGAAACGGTAGCGTTTTCAGTCACACGCCCCTGAAACGCCGTGTTTCCGCCCAGTAACACCCATTTCCTGTCAATCACATTACGATCGCCGGAGCGAAGAAAAAGCCGTGAGTAAAAATACTTTCTTCATAGTAAAGTTACTTGGCGCAGTCGCAGTGCGAACATTGCGCATGCGTACTACGCGGATTTTCACTGCGATGCGATGAAAAATACAGAGCGAACAACTCGGAATGAGGGCCATTATGTGTAAAGTACACTACTGTGGGCGTTATGTGTAAGGCTGCTAATTGTGTGTGCAGAGGGGTGTGAAAATATATTTATAGTCTGATAATATGAAGTTGCGATGCCACGCCCACTTTTCCAGGAGTGTGCGCGCCTTCGGTGCGCGCATGGGGGGAAGGGGACTTTGACATTTTCTCGCTCAGGGTGCTAGTAGGCCTGGAGCCGGCCCTGTGTATATACAGCTTTAGGTGGCCATATGATTTCTGAATTCAGTTCTGAAAACTTCCCCATCTTACCACTGTCTCTGCAAGTTGGTGCTAATGACTAGAGTAACCAAGAAGTTGGACTGAACTCTGGCCCCTCCTACCGGTATCAGTGATGTCATTACTTGTGAGTTCCAACACCCACTGAACGGGTGGTATTCATGTGACCGCCGGTCAGCTGACCGACAGTCACATGACCTCCTCCACCAGCCCAACGGGTCACTGTCCCGATGGTCGGCATGCCGACCAACAGGGACTATTTTCACTCGTGGGTGTCCATGACACCCATAGAGTGGGAATAGAACCCGTGGCGACCGCAGGTCGCCACCGAGCCCGCAGCGCGGCGAGCGCAGCGAGCCCGCAAGGGGCTTGCTGCACTCGCCCTCCCCGCCGGGATCCCGGCGTCGGTAAGCTGACCGGCGGTCAGGAGACCATCGGTCAGCCGTACTAGACCCCACTGAACACGTGTGTCTTGGGAAATAACATTCTCCAATATTATATAGAATAGAGATATCAAACTTACCCTCTTCAAGTGATACACCGTTATCTGGGTGGTGATAAACTATTTTAGTGAGATGAGTCACTTTGTACAACTGTCCTAACTGCCATCTGCTACGGATTTAGTTTCCACCTTCATTCAACACATATTGAAAAAATATCATGGAATAACTGTCAGCATTGTTTCCAACTGAGGAAATCAATTTGTATCTCAATATTATGAAAAAGCCTTTTGTCATCCACAACGTAAAAGCCAAACAGAAACTACCACCCGGTCATTGGAACACTATTTAATATCTTATGTGTCTGATTGGTTTGATTATTTCCTGTGCAGTTAGGACAACTCTGTTTTCATCCACAGGGACATCTTCATTTTCTGAGCTTATGGCAGTCACTCCGGATCTTTTCCCTTCATGCTGTCTCATTCCTTCCATGAGGCAGGATTTACAGTTTCTCATGGAAGAAGACAAAGTGATATTCATAGCTACTTGCAGTTTCCATGCAGAAATACTAAGCAGGAAAACATTTTCACAGAACTCCTGGTTCTAACAAAGGGGGTAATTCAGAGTTGATCGCAGCAGCAAATTTGTTAGCAGTTGGGCAAAACCATGCGCACTGCAGGAGGGGCAGATACATACTTGCCTACCCTCTCGGAATGGCCGGGAGGCTCCCGAAAAACGGGTGACCCTCCCGGCCCCCCGGAAGAGCAGGCAAGTCTCCCGATATCCGCGGGTCACCCCCTGACCGCCGCCCACTTAACGAGTAAAGTGGGCGGTCCGGGCAGGCGATGACGCGATTCTTGTTGAATCGCATCATCGTAACCACGCCCCCTGCTGTATAATGGCGGTAATAGCGGCATTACACAGCGGGGGCGTGGCTTAAATGACGCGGTCCAGAAGCCACGCCCCGTTCCGCATCTGGCCCGCCTCCGTTCCGCCTCTGGCCCGCCCCCTGTCACGTCACCTCACTGCCCGTCCCCCCTGCTGAACCGACGGGCTGCTCTCTCCCAGAGAGAGCAGCCCAGAAGTCGGCAACTATGGGCAGATATAACATGTGCAGAGAGAGTTAGATTTGGGTGGGGTGTGTTCAAACTGAAATCTAAATTGCAGTGTAAAAATAAAGCAGCCAGTATTTACCATGCACAGAAACAATATAACCTACCCAAATCTAACTCTCTCTGCACATGTTATATCTGCCCCCCCCCTGCAGTGCACATGGGGCCTAATTCAGAGTTGATCGCAGCAGCAAATTTGTTAGCAGTTGGGCAAAACCATGCGCACTGCAGGTGTGGCAGATATAACATGTGCACAGAGAGAGTTATAGGCCCTACACACTGGCCGATTTTCTGAAAGATATGAACGATCTCGTTCATAAATGAACGAGAACTCGTTCATATCTTTCAGTGTGGAGACTCCAGCGATGAACGATGCGCGGTCCCGCGCTCGTTCATCGCTGGTCTCCCGTCGGCTGTGCATGCAGGCCAATATGGACGATCTCGTCCATATTTGCCTGCACTTTAATGCAGCCGCGTGAAGGGGGGAGTGAAGAAACTTCACTCCCCCCGTCACTGCCCCCCCCCGCCGCCGGGTCGCTCGACGGCCGTATCGGCCGTCGGGCACCTTGGCGGCGCATCGTAAAATGTGTAGGGCCCCTTAGATTTGGGTGTGGTGTGTTCAAACTGAAATCTAAATTGCAGTGTAAAAATAAAGCAGCCAGTATTTACCCTGCACAGAAACAAAATAACCCACCCAAATCTAACTCTCTCTGCAAGTATTATATCTGCCCCCCCCTGCAGTACACATGGTTTTGCCCAACTGCTAACAAATTTGCTGCTATGATCAGGTCTGAATTACCCCCGGAAACAGAGGGGAAATATGCATCATGCCACGGAGAGAGATAAAGTACTCACCAATAAGCTACTGTCATTTACAGGCAGTGTTTGGAAAATGACAGGAGCTGATTGGTTGGTACTTTGTCTCTCTCCAATGTTTGATACATCATCCCCACAGTATGGTTATCAACCAGGAACATTAAACCTCATCAACCTTAATCAGTTAATCTGAGTTCCAAATAAATGGATTCTATGACATTGCAGAAGTTATTAACTCATTAACCATTTCAACTATGCCTACCATCATCACTCAGGAGTTCTATTGTTTGGTTATTACAGTAACTTCAGTTCATTACCTTAAGCTAGGGAGGCCAATCCCGGGATTCTAGCCCAAAAATGCCGGGATTTGAATCCTGGGATTGGAGCCTCCAATCCCGGGATTCACAGGATTAGATTGTGCATGTGCAGTGAGGGAGGGTGGGTGTAAGTAATACTTACTATTAAAGTTAGGCGGGCGGCAGCCATGGACACACGCTGAATGCGGCTGCGGCATTTCCTACACGCGCCACTTCCTACACTACACCCACCCTCCAGTGCTGCTCCCTACAGCCTCACACCCGCGCCGCTTCCTACACTACACCCACCCTCCAGCGCTGCTCCCTACAGCTTCCCACCCACGCCGCTTCCTACACTACACCCACCCTCCAGCGCTGATCCTTACAGCTTCCCACCCGCGCCGCTTCCTACACTACACCCACCCTCCAGCGCTGTTCCCTACAGCTTCCCACCCACGCCGCTTCCTACACTACACCCACCCTCCAGCGCTGTTCCCTACAGCTTCCCACCCACGCCGCTTCCTACACTACACCCACCCTCCAGCGCTGCTCCCTACAGCCTCACACCCGCGCCGCTTCCTACACTACACCCACCCTCCAGCGCTGCTCCCTACAGCTTCCCACCCACGCCGCTTCCTACACTATACCCACCCTCCAGTGCTGCTCCGTAGAGCTTCCCACCCACGCCGCTTCCTACACTACACCCACCCTCCAGCGCTGCTCCCTACAGCTTCCCACCCGCGCCGCTTCCTACACTACACCCACCCTCCAGCGCTGCTCCCTACAGCTTCCCACTCGTGCCGCTTCCTACAGTACACCCACCTTCCAGCGCTGCTCCCTACAGCTTCCCACCCACGCCGCTTCCTACACTACACCCACCCTCCAGCGCTGCTCCCTACAGCTTCCCACCCACGCCGATTCCTACACTACACCCACTCTCCAGCGCTGCTCCCTACAGCTTCCCACCCACGCCGATTCCTACACTACACCCACCCTCCAGCGCTGCTCCCTACAGCTTCCCACCCACGCCGCTTCCTACACTACACCCACCCTCCAGCGCTGATCCCTACAGCTTCCCACCCACGCCGATTCCTACACTACACCCACTCTCCAGCGCTGCTCCCTACAGCTTCCCACCCACGCCGATTCCTACACTACACCCACCCTCCAGCGCTGCTCCCTACAGCTTCCCACCCGCGCCGCTTCCTACACTACACCCACCCTCCAGCGCTGTTCCCTACAGCTTCCCACCCACGCCGCTTCCTACACTACACCCACCCTCCAGCGCTGTTCCCTACAGCTTCCCACCCACGCCGCTTCCTACACTACACCCACCCTCCAGTGCTGCTCCCTACAGCTTCCCACCCACGCCGCTTCCTACACTACACCCACCCTCCAGTGCTGCTCCCTACAGCTTCCCACCCACGCCGCTTCCTACACTACACCCACCCTCCAGTGCTGCTCCCTACAGCTTCCCACCCACGCCGCTTCCTACACTACACCCACCCTCCAGCGCTGCTCCCTACAGCCTCACACCCGCGCCGCTTCCTACACTACACCCACCCTCCAGCGCTGCTCCCTACAGCTTCACACCCACGCCGCTTCCTACACTATACCCACCCTCCAGTGCTGCTCCGTAGAGCTTCCCACCCACGCCGCTTCCTACACTACACCCACCCTCCAGCGCTGCTCCCTACAGCTTCCCACCCGCGCCGCTTCCTACACTA
This sequence comes from Pseudophryne corroboree, assembly GCF_028390025.1. Classification (NCBI taxonomy): domain Eukaryota; kingdom Metazoa; phylum Chordata; class Amphibia; order Anura; family Myobatrachidae; genus Pseudophryne; species Pseudophryne corroboree. The sequence continues at coordinate 1,119,717,173 of NC_086444.1, forward strand.
CACCCACCCTCCAGCGCTGCTCCCTACAGCCTCCCACCCGTGTCGCTTCCTACACTACACCCACCCTCCAGCGCTGCTCCCTACAGCTTCCCACCCACGCCGATTCCTACACTACACCCACCCTCCAGCGCTGCTCCCTACAGCTTCCCACCCGCGCCGCTTCCTACACTACACCCACCCTCCAGCGCTGCTCCCTACAGCTTCCCACTCGTGCCGCTTCCTACAGTACACCCACCCTCCAGCGCTGCTCCCTACAGCTTCCCACCCACGCCGCTTCCTACACTACACCCACCCTCCAGCGCTGCTCCCTACAGCTTCCCACCCACGCCGATTCCTACACTACACCCACTCTCCAGCGCTGCTCCCTACAGCTTCCCACCCACGCCGATTCCTACACTACACCCACTCTCCAGCGCTGCTCCCTACAGCTTCCCACCCACGCCAATTCCTACACTACACCCACCCTCCAGCGCTGCTCCCTACAGCTTCCCACCCACGCCGCTTCCTACACTACACCCACCCTCCAGCGCTGCTCCCTACAGCCTCACACCCGCGCCGCTTCCTACACTACACCCACCCTCCAGCGCTGCTCCCTACAGCTTCCCACCCACGCCGCTTCCTACACTATACCCACCCTCCAGTGCTGCTCCGTAGAGCTTCCCACCTATGCCGCTTCCTACACTACACCCACCCTCCAGCGCTGCTTCCTACAGCTTCCCACCCGCGCCGCTTCCTACACTACACCCACCCTCCAGCGCTGCTCCCTACAGCCTCCCACCCGTGTCGCTTCCTACACTACACCCACCCTCCAGCGCTGCTCCCTACAGCTTCCCACCCACGCCGATTCCTACACTACACCCACCCTCCAGCGCTGCTCCCTACAGCTTCCCACCCGCGCCGCTTCCTACACTACACCCACCCTCCAGCGCTGCTCCCTACAGCTTCCCACTCGTGCCGCTTCCTACAGTACACCCACCCTCCAGCGCTGCTCCCTACAGCTTCCCACCCGCGCCGCTTCCTACACTACACCCACCCTCCAGCGCTGCTCCCTACAGCTTCCCACCCACGCCGATTCCTACACTACACCCACTCTCCAGCGCTGCTCCCTACAGCTTCCCACCCACGCCGATTCCTACACTACACCCACCCTCCAGCGCTGCTCCCTACAGCTTCCCACCCACGCCGATTCCTACACTACACCCACCCTCCAGCGCTGCTCCCTACAGCTTCCCACCCACGCCGCTTCCTACACTACACCCACCCTCCAGCGCTGCTCCCTACAGCCTCCCACCCGTGTCGCTTCCTACACTACACCCACCCTCCAGCGCTGCGCCCTACAGCTTCCCACCCACGCCGATTCCTACACTACACCCACCCTCCAGCGCTGCTCCCTACAGCTTCCCACCCGCGCCGCTTCCTACACTACACCCACCCTCCAGCGCTGCTCCCTACAGCTTCCCACTCGTGCCGCTTCCTACACTACACCCACCCTCCAGCGCTGCTCCCTACAGCTTCCCACTCGTGCCGCTTCCTACACTACACCCACCCTCCAGCGCTGCTCCCTACAGCTTCCCACCCACGCCGCTTCCTACACTACACCCACCCTCCAGCGCTGCTCCTTACAGCCTCCCTGCTCCCTACACCCTTCTCCACTGCCCTCCACTGACCCCTACTGTAATCCCAGGATCCCGGGATGGAAAACGGCCCGGAATTAGCCTCCCTACCTTAAACCATCAAATACACTTTCTCATCTACCTCAGTTATATTAGAATATGAACATAAGCTTGAATTTTGACTATAGGTGGTGAGATACAAAAGGGGAGATTTATCAAAGCTTGGATAAAGATAAAGAGCATAGAAATAAAGGGCCTGATTCAGACTTGGACGCAGCCGCTCATTCACAAGCAGCAGCCGCATCCAAGTTGTCTGCGTATGCGCATCGGCCGTATCCAGGAAGGATGCGGCCGCAGTGTGATTGACAGCGGTGGCCATTGGGGTCGTCGTCGCAGCATGGGGGGGGGGGGGGGGGGTTGCGGGGTGTTCCAAACGGGGGCTGGCCGAGACCATTTTCAGGACATCACATGCAGCCGCTCTAAAAAAAAAGATGCCGTCAGGCTGCACTGCCAGGGGTCAACCTTAGTTCCGATGCGCCTGCAATCTAATTGCGGACGCATCAGGAGGCGACCTCACACATGCTGAGCGACCTTGCCCTGTGCTGGGCAGCCCCCAGCATGTGAGGAGATGAACGCAGATCTGGCTGCATATGCAGCGTTGCGTTTATCTCTGAATAACCCCCAAAAGTACCAACCAACCCGCCCCTAACTGTCAATTTTCAAACACAGCCTGTAACATGGCAGTTAGGAGCTGATTGGCTGGTACTTTCTCTCTCCACCTTATCTCTCCAAGCTAAAATAAATCTCCCCACCCCATAGGCCTGATTCTGAGTCCAATGCAAGGGAAATGGAGATGGGTCTCACAGATATCTGTATCAGTATCTGCGCATGAAACGGATCAGGAATACACACATGGACGGAGATCACAAGCGCAAACTGTTTGATCTGTTCATTGACAGAGCACACTTTTAGTAAAATGTGCATTTCTGGCCTGTAGCTGTGCGGCCAACATGTGCATGCACGGTACCTTAAACCCCACACGTCAGATGCATCCACTCGCCACTCAAGCACACTTATTCTATAAAATAAAGACACCACAACTGTAATTGGCGTGAAAGGGGTCAGCTTTTATTTTCTGACTGAGAGGAAGGCCTATTAAATGCTAAAACTAAAATGTAGACTTCCCTCTCTAACTAAGGTGGCGGGGAGAAGAACGGTTAACATAATAAAGTAACATGGGTGAAAAAACATTGTAATACATAAAAAGTAAGCAATAAAAACATATGTGTGAGGGAGCCTTCTGCCCCCAATGTTCCGGGATCGGCCTCCTGCCTACATCCCGGACATTAAAAATTCAAAAATCCAAGGACAGGGGTCGACCTTCTGCCACTACCCCTGCCCACCAACAGTTGTAGGGACGGAGGTACGCTCCGCCCCTATGAGGTAAAAATTCGGGCCACCAGCCCCGCCATCCACATATGTTTTTACCAATTAATGGGCTCCACTTGGTAAAGTGATGCCCGAAAACTAATTCAAACGACTAAGAAAAATGTTTCTAAAAACACACCCAAACTTCTCACCTTGAAGTCATGGTTAAAAATTAAGTAACCGTTCATAAACCGGCCACCCAAAGCCGACACAATGAACACAGCTGCAGAACAGAAAAACAAGTCCCCAGGGAGGGAGGGTGGGTAACGAAAAGGCTGAAGAGAGGCAGGAAGTATCCTGCCAGCTGCATATATGCATGACAGGCCAGCCCCCTCTCATGCTGCACCCAATGGGCCCCCCGGCCCACTCTCTGAGTTCCTCCCAGCCAAAAAACATTAACCCCTCACAGGCCAGGTGATGCCTCGAGCGGCGCTGCGGAGGCCCTGGACGGTGCGTTTATGCCGCTGTGGTCACATTATGTTCCCTACGCGGTCTTAAACCCCACACGTCAGATGCATCCACTCGCCACTCAAGCACACTTATTCTATAAAATAAAGACACCACAACTGTAATTGGCGTGAAAGGGGTCAGCTTTTATTTTCTGACTGAGAGGAAGGCCTATTAAATGCTAAAACTAAAATGTAGACTTCCCTCTCTAACTAAGGTGGCGGGGAGAAGAACGGTTAACATAATAAAGTAACATGGGTGAAAAAACATTGTAATACATAAAAAGTAAGCAATAAAAACATATGTGTGAGGGAGCCTTCTGCCCCCAATGTTCCGGGATCGGCCTCCTGCCTACATCCCGGACATTAAAAATTCAAAAATCCAAGGACAGGGGTCGACCTTCTGCCACTACCCCTGCCCACCAACAGTTGTAGGGACGGAGGTACGCTCCGCCCCTATGAGGTAAAAATTCGGGCCACCAGCCCCGCCATCCACATATGTTTTTACCAATTAATGGGCTCCACTTGGTAAAGTGATGCCCGAAAACTAATTCAAACGACTAAGAAAAATGTTTCTAAAAACACACCCAAACTTCTCACCTTGAAGTCATGGTTAAAAATTAAGTAACCGTTCATAAACCGGCCAACTGCCAGGTTACCAACCTGCCGCCGCCACCGAACTAACAACTAACTAGAGGAGGGGCTAAAAACCGACAAAACTAACTAGACACTAATGAACGACTAAACACTAACTAATGCAACTAAAACCTAAACAACTACCGAAGGGGACCGAAGGACGTGCATAAAGTCATCCAAGAAGATCGCCATGCCAGCTGGCGACAAATGCACCCCGTCAGACCGGTATAGAGTCGGATCCCGGAAAGAGATACCACTGTGCAGCACGACCAGGCCACCATGCTGGAGGACAGCACTACCGACAACCGAATTGACCCGTCTCCGAACCAAGTCAATCGCCCCGGGGTTAAAGGCTCCACGCCAAGATCGCCGGGGGACCATGTCCGACCAGAGGATCAGGCAAAACGGCCACTCAGCCATAAGTGCCAGCAGCTGGCGCCGGATCTCAAGGCGAATGTCAAGGCCCGTGCGGCGTACCAAATCATTGCCCCCGAGATGTAGCACCAAGAACAGCGGATATCCAAAACGGCCAACTGCCGCCCTAAGCCAGTCCCGCAGGCCGTCCCAGCGGAGGCCTCTACGCCCCAACCAGCGCATGGCCCGCAGCTCTGGAAAACGGGTTGTGTCGCAGGCCAGAGCCGACACGGACAGCCAATAGATGTACGAATAGCCGACAAACCATATAAAGTGCGGATCTAACCGCCGTCCTGTAAAAGAAGGGTGTGATGAAGGTTAGTAAATTACATAAAATATAGCATTGCTAAATGGGGAACCTATCTGCGTCCCTAACGGGGAGTGGAAAGGGGGGAGTTGGGCCACCCAATTTGACTTGAGGCAAAAACAAAACTTCGTTAGCCGGCAAAAGCCGTAGTAAAACCAACGATAAAACAAAAATTCCTCAAGGCCCCCACAACCGCAAAATGCAGTTGCGACGAGCGGCTAGTCCTCAAATGGGTGCACTGTGAGGAAAAGGCCTGATATAGCGTCTGACTGCACCAGACCTCCACCTACCCAGTGCCCGGACTTCGACTTCGGACCAACCCGCCGCAGCAGCTGCTGAAGCAGCGCCGATGCGGAAAGAGTGAGTCCCATAGTCGGCCGGAGATAGACCCAGGTACAAGATACAACGCCCCAAAACCGACCAGAATTGATATCTGGTCAACGGGGAACCATCGCTATGGACGAGCCACCCGGTGGGCGTTGGAGGCCGAAGGGACGAATAAGCTAGGGCCGCGGCAACCGGACAAATGCCCCGCGAACTGGCCCGGCCCATTCGAACCCACTGCCCCCTGCCGGCTACGTCAGTCTTGGAGCGCTGAATCCTGCACCACAAACCGTCGGGACGTATGACGACGTGGGCCGCCAGCATGGGCGAGGCAGAAGTCCGAGAGACGGCCACCAGCTCGCCCACCCTGAACGCGCCGTGGAAGGCCATCGTAAAGGCCGCCATGAAGAGGCGAACTTCGTATCCCGAGGAGCAAATACTCCGGAGGGATCCCAAAATCCGCCGCAGCAAAGCACCAGTGATCGGCAGACGAGTATTTGGGAGGGGCGGGGACGCCCGCGCCCAACCTTTCAACACCCGCCGGAGGAAAAAGGACTTCGTAAAATCCGCTTCCCCCCGCAGCTGCAGAAAGTATGGTATACCCGCCAGAATCCTGTTAACAGACGCCCGCGAAATCCCGTCGGAGTACAGCATCCAGATATATTCTAAGAGTAAAGTGTGAGAGGTCTTACCACTCTGGCCTCGCTCCAGGAGGAAGCGACTCCACCGTTCCCAGGCGGCACGATAGGCCGCAAACGTAGCAGGGGCCAACGATCTGTGTGCTAACTCCTCCAATCCGGGTGGATGACCTGCCACACATAAGCAGGACATAATTCCCCATGGAGTAGCGCTGCAGGAGCCAAGCGCCGAAACCGCTGCCAATCACCCCACGACAGGGCATCCGCAATTTCGTTACGCACGCCAGGGACATGTTTTGCTCGCAACGTAATGTTGTTCACCAAACATAGCAAGACTATCTGTGCAAGGACCCGCAGAACCGGCAAGGACGTAGATTTTTGCCGGTTTATGGCAAAAACCACGCCCAAATTGTCGCACCAGAAGATAACCTGTTTGTTCCGCAGGGCCGCGCACCACAATTCCAGAGCGACTAGAATGGGAAATATTTCCAGCAACAGCATGTTTGTCGTAAGGCCCCCGCTAAGCCAGGCCCGAGGCCAGGGACACGCGCACCAACGGCCTGCAAAATAAGCTCCGAACCCGTAACCGCCAGAGGCGTCCGTGAAAAGCTCCAGGGCTGGGCCAGACACAGCCGCCTCCTGCCAAATACAGATGCCGTTGAAACGAACAAGAAATTCGTCCCAAATGCGCAAATCACTTTGGATTTCAAGAGACAATCGAAGAAAATGATGTGGGCGTCTAACCCCCACGGTAGCCCGTTCCAATTTTCTACAGAAGACTCTACCCATGGGTATCACCTTGCAAGCAAAGTTAAATAGGCCCAATAAGGATTGAGCCTATTTGAGCGTGAGCTTGCCCGCCGCCAGCGCATATAGGATACCATCGTGTAAACGCAACACCTTGTCCGCAGGGAGCCGGCACAGGCCACCGACCGTATCAATCTGAATCCCGAGGTAAACCAAGGAGGCGGAGGGACCCTCCGTCTTCTCAGGTGCCACCGGAACACCAAAGTGCGCGAAGAGGGCGAGAGCCCCCTGCAGCAAGCGGACGCAGCGATCCGAGTCTGAAGGGCCGATAAAAAGGAAATCGTCTAAGTAGTGCGAAATGCCCCGTTCGCCCGTCTCCTGCTGGAGACACCAGTGGAGGAAAGAACTGAAACGCTCGAAGTAGGCGCAAGAGATGGAACACCCCATAGGGAGGCACCGATCGATATAAAAACCATCGTCCAGCTTAAAACCCATAAACCGAAAGGCGGACGGGTGCAGCGGGAGGAGGCGGAACGCTGACTGGATGTCCAATTTACACATCACTGCCCCAGGACCAAAGGACCGGATGGTGTCGATGGCCGAGTCAAAAGATAGATAAACAACCCGACACTGATCCGGAGGGATGGCATCATTAACCGATGACCCTGGAGGGCAGGACAGATGCTGGATAAGGCGAAATTTTCCCATGGTCTTTTTGGGCACTATGCCAACGGGGGACAATACGAGGTCTGGCAAGGGGGGTTCCCGGAAAGGGACAACCATCCTACCTAGCGCCACCTCGGCCTCGACCTTCTGGCGGAGCACTTCCGGAAATTCCCTGGCCGAGCCCAGGTTCGTGCCTGTCCCGGGGCCCACACGCCCATGTATAGGTAAAGGGAAGCCCGACGCGAATCCCGAGTGTAGGAAATGGGCGTCTGCCGGCCGCGGGTACCGTCGCAGCCAGGGAAGGAGTGCCCGAAGACTAATTGGGGTGGGGGCTGTGGCCAACGCCAGAGGCCGCGGGCGCGCGACTCTGCCGGGTCTGCGGACCGGACGCACCTCCGACCCCAGGACTGGGACAGTCCTTAATCCCGTGGCCCCCCCCACATCGGATACAGGAGTGACGAAAACGACAGCGGCTACCTAAGTCGCATTGTGCATTATTAAAAGCGAAGCATTTTCCATGCCCCGCGCGCCCTGAACCGCCGCGAAAGCCGGCAGAACGAGGGGTGGGACGCTTAGCCCATCTCTTCGCTGTGCCGCTCTCCTCAGCGCCGGCCGAACCCTGGGTCAGTTCCGAGCACAGTTCCACATCTTTCTTGCCGAAGTTATGGATCTGCCGCCCGTGTTGTTTTCGGCGAAAATCCTCGTCATAACGACGCCAGGCCGACCCTTTATACTTGTGGTACAGAACATGTATGAGGAATTGATATCGAACTATGTTCATATGTTCGTCCGGGCGGGTCTCTAGATAACATGCCGCAAATATCAACATGCAGCGTACCCAATTCGGGTAGGAGCGCAGAGCGTCCTCGCTGCCCTGCCCCTTTTTCTTGGCGGAAAGTAAGGCTTTTCTATCGTCACTAGTAAGAGCGAAAATATTCACATATTGGCCCTTACGGATTCGATCCCGGACCCGGGGCCTAAGACCACGTTGCACCGCCGTATTAGCGCAGTGCACGGTGTCCGATTCCACCGAGACTTGGGAGGCGGACGAGGTTGAATACCGACGCTCGCGTCGTCTGCGGCGCTTAACCCTGTGCAGTCCGCCATCAGAGGAGGACAGGCCCTCCGAGGACGTGGAGGCAAGGGAAGAATCCGTGTACCGACGCCTGCGGCTGCGCCTGCTGCGCTTGCTAGAAACCTTACGCACACTGCCGCCGGCACTAGAGGAGCTGGAGTGAGAAACCGATCCCAAGCCGCTAAGGGGTGTAACCGCGCTTCCCCGGGACCAGTCGGGGTCCGATGAAGACTCACCTGCACGAGAGGGAACACCGTCCGTCCCGACGGCCACTGGTCGACTCGCGGATGCACCGACAGACTCCATTTCTCTCCTGACGTCCGCGGCCGGGGGGACAAAAGAGACATGGTTTTCCCGCTCCTCCACCGGGCTTGCCGCAGCCGGGAGCGGGGCAGGCGGGTGAACCGTCGCGCCAGAGGACAGAAGCGGGGCAAGAGCATGCGCAATGCTATCTGCCAAAGAAGTGGAGGACCGCCCAAGTCCCCCGGGTACGGGGGATAACAAGGGCGCCACTGCCGACACAACAGCCGCACAAATGGCGGACAGAACGGTGGTGTCCACCAAGGGTGCCGCTGACGTGGCGTGCGTAGGAAAATCAGAGCCGCCACGCGGGTCGTGCTCCCCACGGGAGGATCGTAAACCCCCCGTTGGGAGCAAGGACCCCGATGATCCCTCACTGTCGAGCGTCACGGTATCGCCGTCCCGCTGGGAGAAATCCCGCGCCAATTGCTCCCGCCGCGATCTTCTCCGATCCCGCGTATTGGCCACAGAAGGAGAAACTGAAGAGTCGTCGCTACTGGAAGGAGGAGGCGCAATGTAGGCATGTGACCCCTCCGTATCCACATTGGCAGGAGATGACCGGCCGCGAGGAGGTGCGGAACGGACACCCCCCGACTGCGCACGCCGCCCCCTGGGGTGAGGAACCCCCGTCGGAGGCGCATGGCCGTGGACGGCGGCCGCAGCGCCTCGAGCCAGACGCGGTATCCTGGAGGGGAGGGGCGCCACAGGGCCACCCCCGGTAGGAGAGGCCCAGTGGGGCACGCCGCCGCGGGCGGACGCAGAACGCCCCCGCCGTATGGGCCCCTCCCTAGCGGAGATAGGTAGAGGAGGGTGTGCAGTAGCGGGGCGGGGGCGACGCCCCTCCCTGTCGGGGGGGGGGGGGGGGGCGCAGGCTGGACCTGACTGGATGAGGGGGAGGGCTGAACAGCGGGGACAGGCCTCATCTGGGCCCCCCTAGCGGCAGTATCCCCTGTGCCACGCGCGCGCTGCCTGGCCTGTGCAGGTCTGGCAGCCGCACGACCCCCTTCCCGCCCACCACTTGCCACATTTTGTCTTCTAGTATGCGGCTGCTGATCCGCGGGCCGGGAGCTCTGTCCCGGCCCCACGTGATCAGGGCAGCCGCGGGTAGCGAGCGGCGAGCTCAGGGACGGCAGGACACCATCCTTGGCCCTTTGCCGCGTACCTCCCCGGCCGCCCAGCGCTCCGTTCCCCGCCGCGGCTAGCAGCGGGGACGGAGAGCGCACGCGCGGGGGAGCCCGGGCGGGCGGCCGAGCCCGGCCGCGCGCGCCCTGGGGCTCTTGTACGGCCGCCGCAGCATTTCTTCCCCGTGCCGGCTGGACATCAGACGCGTCCATGAGCCGGGCGGGGGGGGCCAGCGGAGCGGCTGGGGCGATGGGAGGATCAGTATAAAATACAAAGAGTAGTGAGGATAGAAAAAGAGAGAAAGTAGAGGATTATAAGGATAGGAAAAAGCAAAAGGGGTTAAAGATCAGAGGAAAGGGAAATATAAAGTATGAAATGAGATGTGAGCAGAGAATAAGGAGATTATTTAAATGTAATGGAGAGTGATACTTGCAGTCCTAACGAAAAGGCTGAAGAGAGGCAGGAAGTATCCTGCCAGCTGCATATATGCATGACAGGCCAGCCCCCTCTCATGCTGCACCCAATGGGCCCCCCGGCCCACTCTCTGAGTTCCTCCCAGCCAAAAAACATTAACCCCTCACAGGCCAGGTGATGCCTCGAGCGGCGCTGCGGAGGCCCTGGACGGTGCGTTTATGCCGCTGTGGTCACATTATGTTCCCTACGCGGTCTTTCCATCTAAAGTCATTGTCATTGGAGTGTTGTCTGTGTGTTTGGCAGCTTACGTGATCAATCATAGCATGTGGAAAGAAATTAGATGTCTGTTTCAGACAGATCTTTTGCACCCAGTATGGGTCCAGATACAATAAACAATGATGGCTGCAAAAGCGGATATAATAACAGCAAGAGGGATAGGCTTCTGCATTCAGACGCGCAGATTTTTAGTATACGCGTCCAATTCTTACAATGGCAAATCAGGCCCACAAGTATTTAATAGTAATACCTAGTACATTGGAAAGGGTGTGATCCTGGCCAGTGGCGTCACTCTGTATTTACCCCCCCCACACTTCCCGCCGGAGCCGCGGGCGTCCGAATTCGGGGCGTAGCCTTATCCAAAAAGGGGTGTGGCCTCTCTTATATTTTTTTCTTCGCTCCGGGGGCATGTCCAGCTTCCCCGAAGATGCTGGCTGCCCCCGGAGACTGCTCAGCGTGCACTGCCGGCTCTTATCTGTGACAGGAGTTTATCTCACTGCAGCACTCGGCTCCTGTCACTACAGAAGAGCTGGCACTTTGGTGTCACCCCTTCCGAGGGGGGCACCCGGGTACCGTCCGCACCACCCGCACCCGCCTTCTGACGCCACTGATCCTGGCTAAAGATCTTTGGTCCCAGCCAAGGATATAAATGTGGAGCATGTCCAGAAACAGTTTCTTAAGAGACGTTACTTAAAGGGCCCTAAGAGCCAGTCATCAGGGGGAGGAGCATTCAGTGATGTTCTTAAACAGGGTTGGATTAAGGTTTGTGGTGGCCCCAGGGCAACTAACATGTTGGGGTGCCACTGCCTACCAATAAAATTGTCAATAAGATATGGAGGTGATGTTATTAAAAAGTACAACATGTAAATACTCCCAGCACCACAAATGTGCTAGACACACTGTGGTGCCCCCAGTTCACATGATGCCACACAGAGGGGGTCATTCCAAGTTGATCGCTCGCTAAAAGTTTTTAGCAGCCGTGCAAACGCATAGTCGCCGCCCATAGTTGGAGTGTATTTTTGCTTTGCAGGAGTGCGAACGCCTGTGCAGCAGAGCACCTGCAAACACATTCTGTGCAAAACAAGACCAGCCCTGTCAGGGGCAAACGCAGGATTTATTCAGGGGGGTTTACGTGGTTGTGTATGTGTGTATAATATATATATATATATATATATATATATACAGTTATACACACACACACACACACACACACACATATATACGCACATATTATATATATATATATATATATATATATATATATATATATAGCTTATGAGGGTATGCAGGCACCCCCTGTCCACAATTCTCATGTGCGTCGGTGCCTTTCCGTTAGACGGCCCCTGTAAGAAGACACCGGATAACCAATGTATTCACCAAAGGGGCGGCACTCATCCGACTTTGCAAATAAAACACTGGATGCCGTGTCAGTTTCAACGTTTCAGAATTTTTACAGTAATCAAAAGGATTACAGTAAAATTTCTGAAATGTTGAAACTGCACGGGATCCAGTGTTTTATTTGCAAAGTCGGATGAGTGCCGCCCCTTTGGTGAATATGTATGTGTGTGTGTATATATATATATATATATATATATATATATATATATTGTACATACATCACAGCTTTATAAATATATGGTGGTATACATACCACCAGGGACCGGGAGCGGGAGTTCTGTGACGAGGGAGGGAGGGACGGAGGGAGCTGCTGTGGCTGAGCTTCCACAGCCAGCAGCTCCCCCCGGACTTTCACTTTGCAGAGAGCTACGTACTGTAGCTCTCTGCTGGTGCTGCAGCAGCTCCGTGGTCGCGGTTGCGATCAGGGCTTTTGCTGAGACGGAGACAGCACTGTCAACAATAAAACATTTGGCTCATCAGGGGGGGGGGGGGGTTTCCAGGTACTCAGAAAACCCCCCTGCGTGCGCTACAGTTGACACCCAGAAACGCCCTCTTCCTGTCAATCTCCTTGCGATCGGCTGTGCGTTTGGAATTGTCGCTAGAACCAGTGCAAAACCACAAAGGACTTTGTACCCATACGACGCGCGTGCGCATTGTGGTGCATACGCATGCGCAGATTAGCCGTTTTTTTCACTGATCGCTACACAGCGAACAACGGTAGCTAGCGATCAACTCGGAAAGACCACCGAGACTCCAGTTTACCAGTGACGTGCGGTGGGATGAGGTGTCAAACTAACGTTTGTGCCATAGTTTTGACTGTATAAAGTATATGAAAAATACAAAGAATATGTTTAAAACATATTCTTTGCATTATTCTAATCATTTTTATAGCCAAAACTGTGGAGTAAAAAGTCTATGGCAGGGGGGGCACTCCTATCTTTTCCACACATCTCTGATCAAAACTCATAAAATTTCCAGGAGTATCTACTGCAGCACCTGTGTATAATGGCCAGGTGTACGCTTTGGCTCATATATTGCATGTAAATCTGGCTCTGGTGCTAGCGAGTGCATCCTGAGCCATTTACCTCACCACACACGTCCCTGCAGTTCACATATGCCACAATGTCCCCTACGCTGGTGAAGTACCTATGGGGGTCATTCCGAGTTGATCGCTAGCTGCCGTTGTTCGCAGCGCAGCGATTAGGCTAAAAATCGGCTGTTCTGCGCATGCGTATGGTCCGCAGTACGCACACGCGAAGTACTTTCACACAAAACTATGCAGTTTTACACAAGGTCGAGTGAATCTTTTCAGTCGCTCGGCTGATCGGTGAGTGATTAACAGGAAAGGGGTGTTTCTGGGAGGTAACTGACCATTTTCCGGGAGTGTGCTAAAAAACGCAGGCGTGCCAGAAGATAACGCAGGCGTGCCTGGGGAAACGGGGGAGTGGCGGGCCGAACGCAGGGGGTGTTTATGACGTCAAAACAGGAACTAAACTGTTTGCAGTGATCGCAAGGTAGGAGTAGGTTTGGAGCTACTCTGAAACTGCATGATCATTTTTTTGAGCAGTTCTGCTAACCTTTTGTTCGCACCTCTGCTAAGCTAAGATACACCCCCAGAGGGCGGCGACTTAGCGTTTGCACTGCTGCTAAAAGCAGCTAGCGAGCGAACAACTCGGAATGAGGGCCTATGTGTGGGAGCCCACTAGCGTATGGGGCCCATCGGCGCCTGCCCACCTGCCATGTTGTTAGTCCAGCACTGTTCTTAAATATATGACCATTTAGGTGCCTATAAAATCTTTTTAATAAGGGTCCTACAAAAGTACATGGAATAGAACGGTTTCTGACACATGAGACATATATAATGGTAGATGCTCAATCAGCTTAATGATATCATTCAGGTGCTCGTTTCTGACACATCATCGGCCTTAAAATACATTTTTTAGGTTCTATTATTGACTTAATTACGTTTATATCTGTGGATGCACCAAAAAAACCCAGGGAAAAAATATAGTGTACACTGTATTATGAGGATGCGTAGGGAGCAAAAAAACAAGTGTTGAATTGTACTCTCCATGTTTATGTAGTAAACACGCTAAGGACATTGGGAGTCATTCTGACCCGTTCGCTCGCTGCTTGTCGTAGCCGAGCGAAAGGGTCTCTACTGCGCATGCCAGACGGCCGAAGGCCATAGCAGGGCTGCGATCACCTCTGTCTTATTGACAGGCAGAGGAGGTCGCTGGGCGGGAGGGGGCAAAACGGCTGCATTGGCCGGACTGAACGGGGGACGGGCCGCAGCGGCTGTGTGACATCACACGCAACCGCTACGGGCCATGGAGCGATGAGTAGCTCCCGGACAGCACGCTAAAGCTGCGCTGGCAGGGAGCTACTCTTGAAGAGCAAAGGCATCGCCGGTGTGCGATGCCTTTGCACTTCTGCGGGGGATCCGGCACTGACATGTGGGGCAGACTAGCCCTGTGCTGGGCGTCCCCCCGCATGTCAGTGTGAATGATTGTAGCTGTGCTAAATTTAGCACAGCTACGATCAACTCGGAATGACCCCCATTGGGCCTAATTCCGAGTTGATCTCAGCAGCAAATTTGTTAGCAGTTGGGCAAAACCATGTGCACTGAAGGGGGGGGGCAGATATAACATGTGCAGAGAGCGTTAGATTTGGGTTCAAACTTAAAATCTAAATTGCAGTGTAAAAATAAAGCAGCCAGTATTTACCCCGCACAGAAACAATATAACCCACCCAAATCTAACTCTCTCTGCACATGTTACATCTGCCTCACCTGCAGTGCACATGGTTTTGCCCAACTGCTTACAAATATGCTGCTGCGATCAACTCTGAATTACCCCCATTATTTCCCCATTGTTCGGGATGAAGTGTCAGTGATGTTGGGTCATTAGGGGCCCCTGAAATCCCATGAATAGATTACAAAAGTGTAGGCAATAGTACATACCAGTTAAACGGGATGTAGTTATGTGACCGGTGGTCATAGAGTGTGAATAGCGAAGTGCGGCGTGGCGAGCGAAGTGCACCCACAAGGGGCTTGTTGCGCTCGCCCCCCCCCAGCCAGCATTCCGCTGCCGGGATCCTGACGGAGGTATGCTGACCAGAGGTCTCTTGACCGCCGGTCATGCATACCCAACCCGTTTAAACGGTTATGGATCAATTGGTCGTCCTGGATAAGGTCGACGGTCGGTAAGTCAACCACTATTGGTTGACATGGTCGACATGGGAAAAAGGTCGACACAGTGAAAAGGTCTACACGGGACATTTCAACACATTAAATAATCGATATGAGATTTTTTAAATGTTTTTGGTGTCATGACCAGGGACCCCAATTAGTGACGGCATCCCCAATAGTAGCCCACATGGATGGTAAAGTATAAAAAAGTAAAGAATAAAAAAAATTGTGAAAAAGTAATGTCGACCTTTTCATGTGTCAACCTTTTTACTGTGTCAACCTTTTTCCCATTATTGACCTTGTCCATGTCAACCAATAGTGGTAGACCTATTGACTGTCGACCTACCATCCGGATACCGTTTAAACAGTGGACTCACCTTTACAATTAAATAAATGAACTTTTGACAGTTATCTAAAAACTCTGTTCCCAATGATTTACATAGGGTCGGTCAGTTGTAGTGAAACGCATATACTTTCTCTATAGTGCAGGTGCAATTTCAGAGACCTAACCATCTAGGATAGATGAGAGGGAGCTCTGTATGAGAAAATCTATAATGTAGATGATTTGAGATAAAAAACTAAAATATTTTATTTATTCCATGCACAATAATTCCATGAAACAATCATAAAGTATTTAAAATTGAAGGCGCCAAAAGATATTAATCATCACACAGAATAGAAACATCTAAAATCAAAAAGACAAAATTAAGACTGAAAAATATAAATGAGTGAGAGAACGACAGTATAATAAAGTAGATCTCCTCAGCTCAATGGTCTGAGGGCCTAATTCAGACCCGATCGCTGGTACAATAGCGATCGCAGCCCTAAGCCCTTGCTGGAGTGTGCACGCGCAGCGACCGCACTGCGTGTGTGCACCCAGTAAGAGCCAGTGAGATGCGAAAGCATCTCAGGGCTGCGATCGCCTTTGCCCGATTGACAGGCAGAGGCAGCCGCGGGGCGGGAGGTGCGAAACAATGGCGTTAGAATGCTGTTGGTGGGGTGCGGTCCGGACATCACAGGTGTGTTGCAGGGGCAGGCCGCGGCGGCTGCGTGACGTCACACGCAGTGCTGCGACCCAGAACACGCAGCCGCTGCGACTCAGAGCTAGGCTGCGCAGGTAGGGAACTACTTGGCAGGTGCAAAAGCATTGCCGCCATGCGATGCTTTTGCACCTGTGCGGGGAGGGGGGGGGGGGGGGAGGGCCTGACATGCGGGGCGGACTAGCCCTGTGCTGGGATCACAATTTGCGTTCCAACCTGAATTAGGCCCTGTGTCGGGATTCTGTCCATCATGATCCCGCTGTTGGTCTGCTGACTGCTGGTATTTCGTACCCAACTGGTCCGAGGCGCTACTTTCATAATCTCCAGTAATCTAATAGCTAATCTTTTTTGAAAGTTCATTTTTTTTCAAATCCACTGATTATCTGCGTTTTTTCCTGTAGATCTAGAAACTGCAATACAATACTACTGTGTGCAATGCAAAGTGTCAGCATTCAGAATGTCAACATGGAACATTTTATAATAGTACTCACTCTATCCTACGCCTAAACCTAACCCTAACCGCAGCATAACCCTAACATGTACTGTCAACACGGTCACTTTTACCATTCACAATGTCAACATAATTACCATGTCAACGTTATGCCTGTGTCAGCAATGTGAAAGTCGACATTTTCACTGCCAACATTCACAGCCATGCCAACGTTCTGGTGTTGACATTTTGAATGTTAACATAATGACTGCATACCATGATATTAAATGTTATACAGTGTGTGTTTGGCACTTAATAGTTTCATGGGTTTATATTCTACAGATGATGAGTTACCCTGTAACGCTACAGATTAGTAAATCCCCCTGGTTTAAATAAACAAAGGAATGAAGAACAACAAGGATTCCTGTGATCTATGGCATGGCTATGTATATAAAATGAAATACTACATATGAAGCTGGATGATAAGGACTATCATCCTACAGTCCAAAGGAAGGCCATCAAGCTGGCCAGGGAGTCAGATAGCCTCTGTTGATGTTCTTGTTATCCTTGTGACCCACAGCTGGGTGCCCTACAGATCCTAAGATACTCACCCCCCACCCACCCGCCTTCTCTATTCACTATTGATACATAGCACAAGTGAGAATCTATGATACAGGTTGAGTATCCCTTATCCAAAATACTTGGGACCAGAGGTATTTTGGATATTGGATTTTTCCGTATTTTGGAATAATTGCATACCATAATGAGATATCATGGTGATGGGACCTAAATCTAAGCACAGAATACATTTATGTTTGATATACACCTCATACACACAGCCTGAAGGTCATTTTAGCCAATATTTTTTATAACTTTGTGCATTAAACAAAGTGTGTCTACATTCACACAATTCATTTATGTTTCATATAGACCTTATACACACAGCCTGAAGGACATTTAATACAATATTTTTAATAACTTTGTGTATTAACCAAAGTTTGTGTACATTGAGTCATCAAAAAACAAAGGTTTCCCTATCTCACTCTCACTCAAAAAAGTCCGTATTTCGGAATATTTGGATATGGGATACTCAACCTGTATTA
Organism: Pseudophryne corroboree; assembly: GCF_028390025.1. Classification (NCBI taxonomy): domain Eukaryota; kingdom Metazoa; phylum Chordata; class Amphibia; order Anura; family Myobatrachidae; genus Pseudophryne; species Pseudophryne corroboree. Next base: position 1,119,734,740 of record NC_086444.1, read on the forward strand.
CACATAGGGGTCTATTTACCAAGCCTTGGGTGGAGATAAAGTGGATGGAGATAAAGTACCAGCCAATCCGCTCCTAACTAACATGTCACAGGCTGTGTTTGAAAAAGTACAGTTTGGAGCTGGTTGGCTGGTACTTTATCTCTCTCCACTTTACCTTCATCCAAGGCTTAGTAAATATAGACCCCAAAGATACTAAAGCCCCGTACACATGAGGGAAATGTGTGCTGAGCGATCTAGCACAAAGCGCTCAGCACACATCTCTCCCCCCGCTCAGCAATGTGTGCTGAGCAAGGGGAAGGGGGATGGGGGGGGGGGGGGGGGGGGCACTCATTTCACCCAGCAGTGAAATGAGCGATCTCACTAGATCGCAATAGATTTGGCAGGCATGCATGCCAAATCTAGAGCCGGCGACGTGCGGGACCGCGCATCGCTGTCGCCGGCACCCTACACACAGAGAGATCTGTACTTAAATTCTAAGCAATCTAGTCAGATTGCTTAGAATTTAAGAACAGATCTCTCCGTGTGTACCCCCCTTTACTGCTCCGCAACCAGCTGTTCTCAGACACAGTATAATATGTACAAAACACTGGAACATCTACCATGTGTCAGTGGCCATTAGAGCAAGGACACGTATATGCAGACTGTGGGGGTCCTAGACAAGGCGGTACTATAGTTCTACTCATTGGGATCAGGATACTATGGAATGCACCTTGTGTTCATTTTTTAATTTTATTTAATTATTCTCTGTGTGAAGGTCTATTTAATATTCAGAATAATTAGTTTGACAATTATATTCATGCACATAGGAAGCATAAAACGTTGGTCCATCTGTGGCATGTAGAGATGTGACCACATACACCTATATTTAAATCAGTCAAATAGCCCCGTTTGGTGTGCCATGAAAAATGGGACAAAGCAGGGCTACTGTATAGTCAGGCTTGGACTGGCCCACTGGAGTACAGGGGAAACCACTGCCTGGTGCCCCACCTCCTACTCTAAGGATCAGGTTCTAGACTGTGCACTTGAATTATATATCATACATATGTTACCTTATGCTGTATCCCCTGTATACTGTTCCCCCTTATACTGTACCCCACACCCCCTCTGCGGACTGACCACACCCCTAAACATGGGCCCTTACTACTGCATGCCCCAGTCCGAGACTGTGTACAGTATGTTACTTCTTGATTAATCATTTACTTAATTTGCGTGTTTTTTGCAGTGTAAATGCAATAAATGCACCATGTAAGTGTACCCTGTATACTACTCGCGCCAGGGCCGTAACTACGTGTGTGCCAGGTGGGCCTGGCACACAGCGCAGTTGCCCTGAGGGCGCACGGCCAGCGGCATGTAATGAGTCAAATTGACTCATTACATGCCGCCTCTGCTGTGTGCCATGCGCCGCCGCTGCGCTGTGTAGGAGAGAGCAGCGCCGGGCAGCAGAGAAGGAGGACTGGAGCCGCAGCAGCTGGTAGTAAGCGCCGCTGCAGCTGTCCCCTCTCCTTCCGTATTGGTTGCCCGGCGCTGCTGTGGATGCTGGGATGCGGTTCCTCCATCCACAGCAGCGCCGGGCAGCCAATACGGAAGGAGAGGGGACAGCTGCAGCGGCGCTTACTACCAATGAAATAGCGCTGCTGCGGCTCCAGTCCCCCTCCCTCCTCCTCCTTGTCCGATGCCTGCACCGAGGGAGCTGCCAGCACGAGGAGCCTGTCAGCGGGGAGATGGTAAGTATATATATTTCTCTTTCTCTCTCTCTCTCTCTCCCTCTCTCTCCCTCTCTCTATCAGGGGGACACCGTCTGCCATAATGTGTAAAAAGGGGGACTGGCTGCCGCAATGTGTAAAAAGGGCGGGACTGGCTGCCGCAATGTGTAAAAAGGGGGACACCGTCTGCCGTAATATGTAAAAAGGGGGCCTGGCTGCCGCAATGTGTAAAAAGGGGGACTGGCTGCCGCAATGTGTAAAAAGGGGGACACCGTCTGCCGTAATATGTAAAAAGGGGGCCTGGCTGCCGCAATGTGTAAAAAGGGGGACGGGCTGCCGCAATGTGTAAAAAGGGGGACACCGTCTGCCGTAATATGTAAAAAGGGGGCCTGGCTGCCGCACTGTGTAAAAAGGGGGACTGGCTGCCGCAATGTGTAAAAAGGGGGACGCTGGCTGCTGCAATGTGTATAAAGGGGGATACCGTCTGCCGTAATGTGTAAAAACGGGGACGCTGTCTGCTGTAATGTGTAAAAAGGGGACGCTGTCTGCCGTAATGTGTAAAAAGGGGGACGCTGTCTGCCGTAATGTGTAAAAAGGGGACGCTGTCTGCTGTAATGTGTAAAAAAGGGGGACGCTGTCTGCCGTAATGTGTAAAAAAGGGGACGCTGTCTGCCGTAATGTGTAAAAAGGGGGCGCTGTCTGCCGTAATGTGTAAAAAGGGGGACTGTCTACTGTAATGTGTAAAAAGGGGGACGCTGTCTGCTGTAATGTATAAAAGGGGCTCTACCTGGTGTAGTGGCCCTACTGTGCAGCGTAATTTGAATAATGGAGACTACTGTGCACCGTAGTATGAATTGCTATTATTTTGTGGCCACACCCCTTCCCCATGAAGCCACGCCCCTATATATTTTTGCGCGCCTACACCGTGCACTGCCCCGCGCACTGCCCCTATCTTGCATGGGGGGGCGCGCCAATATTGTTTCTTGCACACATCGCTAAAATGCCTAGTTACGGCACTGACTTGCGCATTTGCATGCTATAGCAGTTTGAAAATATGTTAATCTAAGAAGAAAAGGTAAGAGAACAAGGGGGAGATTTGCTAAGCAGTGAAAAGTGTATGTTCATATGTCCTGGCCAGCTCCCCCCCTGCACTGCTTGGATGGCACTGCAGTCCAGGGGCAGCAGCCGCCACTGCTGCTTGGTACATCTCCCCCAAGAACCAACATGACAGAGTTACACCATGCATCCTGTTGCGCACCAATATGACAGTTACACCATGCGTCCTGTTGCGCAACATCGCAAACATTTACACTGCCACGATTCTGACAAAAGTACAAAAAAGTACGCTATGTGGTGCAAATAAGATGCTAAAGTGTGAAAACCAGAAAGTCACGCAATGCATCGTGTGCCATATGAATGAGGACATATGTCTATGTGTAACCCTCAGACACTTTCACAGAGTAAGCTGCAATAGTAATAGACAGAGCTTCTACACTAGCAGAGGAGCCTATAAGTTTCCAAAGGTAAATTAGGGACAGAGCTAAAGTGTGAAAAAGGGGGACTACTAACAAGTTGCCGCTGAGAAATGGACGTACTGCAGGACTCCACTGTAGTAAATAACAATAGAAACACAAAAGTCTCAGCGCATGCCAGGTTAGATTTTACATTGATAATAAATATAAATGACCACAATGATATGGTTTCTGATATTTTATTAAAAAATAATGGAGTAAAGTAGTATGCAGCTATATGGTGTGTAAATAATATCAATAATATATATATAAATCAAGAGAGTGCCTAATACCAGTATACAGGACATACAAAACCACATAAAATAATTCATAAATTAAAATTGAAATAAAAAATAAGCAAAAAATACTAAAAATGTTCTTACTAATGTTCTTAACATTTACTAGTGACTACCATTTAAGGACCTAATCTTCTCCTTTTCATTTCATCCACCTCCATCTGTAGAGGAAGTGTATATTCTTACAGTGTGCAGAATCTCCTGTTATGGCTACACTTACAGAATACAGTACATTCATTTTACCGGTGGTCGAGATCCCGGCTGTCATGATCCCGACTGCGCGATCCCAGCCACCAGTATGTCGGCAGCGGGACCAGCGCTAGAAGGCCTCTTGCAGGCTCGCTGCGCTCGCCACAGGATTTATACTCCCTCTCTGATTGTTGTGGAAAAGCCTGTGGCGCCGGTATTCCGTCGACAATATTTCACTGCCTGTCAGGATTCCGGTGTTGGTATTGTGACCGCCAGGATCCCGACAGATGGTCTGGTGATTGCCTCCTGAACATTCTGCTCATTGCTACAGGAACAGCCTCATATAAATCACACTTATTATCATTGTTTTCTCAGGTTTCTAAAGTATTCACCTGGTAGGAATATTCTCAAACACTGCATTGTTTGCCTGATGCATTTTATGAGTTACTATTATTACATTGCATACATACCATTATCACTACGTTATTGCCTGTGCACGTGTAGTATGATTGCATTATTATTGTATGCTATTGATACTGTCAATTTTATCCAATTGTTATCCTATTTTGATAATGCTATTGTATTACCGAACTTACATCTCATTATTTGTTGTTGTTACTAGAGATGAGCGCCTGAAATTTTTCGGGTTTTGTGTTTTGGTTTTGGGTTCAGTTCCGCGGCCGTGTTTTGGGTTCGAACGCGTTTTGGCAAAACCTCACCGAATTTTTTTTGTCGGATTCGGGTGTGTTTTGGATTCGGGTGTTTTTTTCAAAAAACACTAAAAAACAGCTTAAATCATAGAATTTGGGGGTCATTTTGATCCCAAAGTATTATTAACCTCAAAAACCATAATTTACACTCATTTTCAGTCTATTCTGAATACCTCACACCTCACAATATTATTTTTAGTCCTAAAACTTGCACCGAGGTCGCTGTGTGAGTAAGATAAGCGACCCTAGTGGCCGACACAAACACCTGGCCCATCTAGGAGTGGCACTGCAGTGTCACGCAGGATGTCCCTTCCAAAAAACCCTCCCCAAACAGCACATGACGCAAAGAAAAAAAGAGGCGCAATGAGGTAGCTGTGTGAGTAAGATTAGCGACCCTAGTGGCCGACACAAACACCGGGCCCATCTAGGAGTGGCACTGCAGTGTCACGCAGGATGGCCCTTCCAAAAAACCCTCCCCAAACAGCACATGACGCAAAGAAAAAAAGAGGCGCAATGAGGTAGCTGACTGTGTGAGTAAGATTAGCGACCCTAGTGGCCGACACAAACACCGGGCCCATCTAGGAGTGGCACTGCAGTGTCACGCAGGATGTCCCTTCCAAAAAACCCTCCCCAAACAGCACATGACGCAAAGAAAAAAAGAGGCGCAATGAGGTAGCTGACTGTGTGAGTAAGATTAGCGACCCTAGTGGCCGACACAAACACCGGGCCCATCTAGGAGTGGCACTGCAGTGTCACGCAGGATGTCCCTTCCAAAAAACCCTCCCCAATCAGCACATGATGCAAAGAAAAAGAAAAGAAAAAAGAGGTGCAAGATGGAATTGTCCTTGGGCCCTCCCACCCACCCTTATGTTGTATAAACAAAACAGGACATGCACACTTTAACCAACCCATCATTTCAGTGACAGGGTCTGCCACACGACTGTGACTGATATGACGGGTTGGTTTGGACCCCCCCCAAAAAAGAAGCAATTAATCTCTCCTTGCACAAACTGGCTCTACAGAGGCAAGATGTCCACCTCATCTTCACCCTCCGATATATCACCGTGTACATCCCCCTCCTCACAGATTATCAATTCGTCCCCACTGGAATCCACCATATCAGCTCCCTGTGTACTTTGTGGAGGCAATTGCTGCTGGTCAATGTCTCCGCGGAGGAATTGATTATAATTCATTTTAATGAACATCATCTTCTCCACATTTTCTGGATGTAACCTCGTACGCCGATTGCTGACAAGGTGAGCGGCGGCACTAAACACTCTTTCGGAGTACACACTTGTGGGAGGGCAACTTAGGTAGAATAAAGCCAGTTTGTGCAAGGGCCTCCAAATTGCCTCTTTTTCCTGCCAGTATAAGTACGGACTGTGTGACGTGCCTACTTGGATGCGGTCACTCATATAATCCTCCACCATTCTATCAATGTTGAGAGAATCATATGCAGTGACAGTAGACGACATGTCCGTAATCGTTGTCAGGTCCTTCAGTCCGGACCAGATGTCAGCATCAGCAGTCGCTCCAGACTGCCCTGCATCACCGCCAGCGGGTGGGCTCGGAATTCTGAGCCTTTTCCTCGCACCCCCAGTTGCGGGAGAATGTGAAGGAGGAGATGTTGACAGGTCGCGTTCCGCTTGACTTGACAATTTTGTCACCAGCAGGTCTTTCAACCCCAGCAGACTTGTGTCTGCCGGAAAGAGAGATCCAAGGTAGGCTTTAAATCTAGGATCGAGCACGGTGGCCAAAATGTAGTGCTCTGATTTCAACAGATTGACCACCCGTGAATCCTTGTTAAGCGAATTAAGGGCTGCATCCACAAGTCCCACATGCCTAGCGGAATCGCTCCGTGTTAGCTCCTCCTTCAATGTCTCCAGCTTCTTCTGCAAAAGCCTGATGAGGGGAATGACCTGACTCAGGCTGGCAGTGTCTGAACTGACTTCACGTGTGGCAAGTTCAAAGGGCATCAGAACCTTGCACAACGTTGAAATCATTCTCCACTGCACTTGAGACAGGTGCATTCCACCTCCTATATCGTGCTCAATTGTATAGGCTTGAATGGCCTTTTGCTGCTCCTCCAACCTCTGAAGCATATAGAGGGTTGAATTCCACCTCGTTACCACTTCTTGCTTCAGATGATGGCAGGGCAGGTTCAGTAGTTTTTGGTGGTGCTCCAGTCTTCTGTACGTGGTGCCTGTACGCCGAAAGTGTCCCGCAATTTTTCTGGCCACCGACAGCATCTCTTGCACGCCCCTGTCGTTTTTTAAAAAATTCTGCACCACCAAATTCAAGGTATGTGCAAAACATGGGACGTGCTGGAATTTGCCCATATTTAATGCACACACAATATTGCTGGCGTTGTCCGATGCCACAAATCCACAGGAGAGTCCAATTGGGGTAAGCCATTCCGCGATGATCTTCCTCAGTTGCCGTAAGAGGTTTTCAGCTGTGTGCGTATTCTGGAAACCGGTGATACAAAGCGTAGCCTGCCTAGGAAAGAGTTGGCGTTTGCGAGATGCTGCTACTGGTGCCGCCGCTGCTGTTCTTGCGGCGGGAGTCCATACATCTACCCAGTGGGCTGTCACAGTCATATAGTCCTGACCCTGCCCTGCTCCACTTGTCCACATGTCCGTGGTTAAGTGGACATTGGGTACAGCTGCATTTTTTAGGACACTGGTGACTCTTTTTCTGAGGTCTGTGTACATTTTCGGTATCGCCTGCCTAGAGAAATGGAACCTAGATGGTATTTGGTACCGGGGACACAGTACCTCCAACAAGTCTCTAGTTGGCTCTGCAGTAATGATGGATACCGGAACCACGTTTCTCACCACCCAGGATGCCAAGGCCTCAGTTATCCGCTTTGCAGTAGGATGACTGCTGTGATATTTCATCTTCCTCGCAAAGGACTGTTGAACAGTCAATTGCTTACTGGAAGTAGTACAAGTGGGCTTACGACTTCCCCTCTGGGATGACCATCGACTCCCAGCGGCAACAACAGCAGCGCCAGCAGCAGTAGGCGTTACACGCAAGGATGCATCGGAGGAATCCCAGGCAGGAGAGGACTCGTCAGAATTGCCAGTGACATGGCCTGCAGGACTATTGGCATTCCTGGGGAAGGAGGAAATTGACACTGAGGGAGTTGGTGGGGTGGTTTGCGTGAGCTTGGTTACAAGAGGAAGGGATTTACTGGTCAGTGGACTGCTTCCGCTGTCACCCAAAGTTTTTGAACTTGTCACTGACTTATTATGAATGCGCTGCAGGTGACGTATAAGGGAGGATGTTCCGAGGTGGTTAACGTCCTTACCCCTACTTATTACAGCTTGACAAAGGGAACACACGGCTTGACACCTGTTGTCCGCATTTCTGGTGAAATACCTCCACACCGAAGAGCTGATTTTTTTGGTATTTTCACCTGGCATGTCAACGGCCATATTCCTCCCACGGACAACAGGTGTCTCCCCGGGTGCCTGACTTAAACAAACCACCTCACCATCAGAATCCTCCTGGTCAATTTCCTCCCCAGCGCCAGCAACACCCATATCCTCCTCATCCTGGTGTACTTCAACACTGACATCTTCAATCTGACTATCAGGAACTGGACTGCGGGTGCTCCTTCCAGCACTTGCAGGGGGCGTGCAAATGGTGGAAGGCGCATGCTCTTCACGTCCAGTGTTGGGAAGGTCAGGCATCGCAACCGACACAATTGGACTCTCCTTGTGGATTTGGGATTTCGAAGAATGCACAGTTCTTTGCTGTGCTGCTTTTGCCAGCTTGAGTCTTTTCATTTTTCTAGCGAGAGGCTGAGTGCTTCCATCCTCATGTGAAGCTGAACCACTAGCCATGAACATAGGCCAGGGCCTCAGCCGTTCCTTGCCACTCCGTGTGGTAAATGGCATATTGGCAAGTTTACGCTTCTCCTCCGACAATTTTATTTTAGGTTTTGGAGTCCTTTTTTTTCTGATATTTGGTGTTTTGGATTTGACATGCTCTGTACTATGACATTGGGCATCGGCCTTGGCAGACGACGTTGCTGGCATTTCATCGTCTCGGCCATGACTAGTGGCAGCAGCTTCAGCACGAGGTGGAAGTGGATCTTGATCTTTCCCTAATTTTGGAACCTCAACATTTTTGTTCTCCATATTTTAATAGGCACAACTAAAAGGCACCTCAGGTAAACAATGGAGATGGATACTAGTATACAATTATGGACTGCCTGCCGATTGCAGACACAGAGGTAGCCACAGCCGTGAACTACCGTACTGTACTGTGTCTGCAGCTAATATAGACTGGTTGATAAAGAGAAGATGTCTATGTAACTATGTATGTATAAAGAAGAATGAAAAAAATCCACGGTTAGGTGGTATTACAATTATGGACGGACTGCCTGCCGAGTGCAGAGACACAGAGGTAGCCACAGCCGTGAACTACCGTACTGTGTCTGCTGCGACTGGATGATAAATGATATAAAAAATATATATATATCACTACTGCAGCCGGACAGGTATATATTATATATTATATAATGACGGACCTGCTGGACACTGTCTGTCAGCAGAATGAGTTTTATTTTTATAGAATAAAAAAAACAACAACACACAAGTGAAGTCACACGACGAGTGTTTAACTTTTTCAGGCAATCACAATATAAGTATACTACTAACTATACTGGTGGTCAGTGTGGTCAGGTCACTGGTCAGTCACACTGGCAGTGGCACTCCTGCAGCAAAAGTGTGCACTGTTTAATTTTAATATAATATGTACTCCTGGCTCCTGCTATAACCTATAACTGGCACTGCAGTAGTGCTCCCCAGTCTCCCCCACAATTATAAGCTGTGTGAGCTGAGCAGTCAGACAGATATATAATATATATAGATGATGCAGCACACTGGCCTGAGCCTGAGCAGTGCACACAGATATGGTATGTGACTGACTGAGTCACTGTGTGTATCGCTTTTTTCAGGCAGAGAACGGATATATTAAATAAACTGCACTGTGTGTCTGGTGGTCACTCACTATATAATATATTATGTACTCCTGGCTCCTGCTATAACCTATAACTGGCACTGCAGTAGTGCTCCCCAGTCTCCCCCACAATTATAAGCTGTGTGAGCTGAGCAGTCAGACAGATATATATAATATTATATATAGATAATAGATGATGCAGCACACTGGCCTGAGCCTGAGCAGTGCACACAGATATGGTATGTGACTGACTGAGTCACTGTGTGTATCGCTTTTTTCAGGCAGAGAACGGATATATTAAATAAACTGCACTGTGTGTCTGGTGGTCACTCACTATATAATATATTATGTACTCCTGGCTCCTGCTATAACCTATAACTGGCACTGCAGTAGTGCTCCCCAGTCTCCCCCACAATTATAAGCTGTGTGAGCTGAGCAGTCAGACAGATATATAATATATATAGATGATGCAGCACACTGGCCTGAGCCTGAGCAGTGCACACAGATATGGTATGTGACTGACTGAGTCACTGTGTGTATCGCTTTTTTCAGGCAGAGAACGGATATATTAAATAAACTGCACTGTGTGTCTGGTGGTCACTCACTATATAATATATTATGTACTCCTGGCTCCTGCTATAACCTATAACTGGCACTGCAGTAGTGCTCCCCAGTCTCCCCCACAATTATAAGCTGTGTGAGCTGAGCAGTCAGACAGATATATATAATATTATATATAGATAATAGATGATGCAGCACACTGGCCTGAGCCTGAGCAGTGCACACAGATATGGTATGTGAGTCACTGTGTGCTGTGTATCGCTTTTTTCAGGCAGAGAACGGATTATAAAGTAAACTGCACTGTCCTCACTAGTAAACTCTCTCCACTCAGTCTCTACACTTCTACAGTAACAGTACTCCTCCTAGTCAGCTCCAGTAAATCTCTCTCAGTCTCTTATAATCTAAATGGAGAGGACGCCAGCCACGTCCTCTCCCTATCAATCTCAATGCACGTGTGAAAATGGCGGCGACGCGCGGCTCCTTATATAGAATCCGAGTCTCGCGATAGAATCCGAGCCTCGCGAGAATCCGACAGCGTCATGATGACGTTCGGACGCGCTCGGGTTAACCGAGCAAGGCGGGAAGATCCGAGTCGCTCGGACCCGTGAAAAAAAACATGAAGTTCTGGCGGGTTCGGATTCAGAGAAACCGAACCCGCTCATCTCTAGTTGTTACCACTGATCACAAGCTGCCAGGCTATATGGGTATCGTGGATGGTGTAATGGTTAGCATTACTGTCTATCAGCACTGAGGTCATGGGTTATATCCCCACCATGACCCTAAATGTGTGAAGTTTGTATATTCTCCCTGTGCTTTTCTGGCTTTCCTCACAAAATCTACTGGTACGGTAGGTACCCAAAAAAATAAAAGTTATCCCTAGCGTGAATGTGTGTACTATACATGTGGAATGGAATATAGATTGTAAGCTCCACTGGGGCAGGGAAGCACTGGGAAATATGTGTGCGCTATATTAATAACTCGTAATAAATAAATACTGTAGGTCACCAGCCATTTATCCTAAAAGTGGCTTCTCCCATGTTGCTAAGGGTGTACTGTATATATGTGGTTTTTTTTTACGCAGTCAGATACTGTATTGGTTTCCAGACTCAACCCCCAATGGATGCTGTAAGGATGCACACAGAGCCGGTCCTAACCAATATGATGCCCTAGACAAGATTTCTGGTGGTGCCCACTAGCACCACCGCTACTTCCGCCTCTGACCCTGTGCCCCTTTCCCAGCACCATCACCCCTCACCCATAGCAGTTTGGTGCTCCTACCCCTATATTTGAAATAGGAACAGTGCAGACATTTGGTGTGCAGCCCAAAAAGGGGCATGTTCTTGCTGGAAAGGGGCATGGCCACAAATAGTACCCCCAATTCAAATTACACCACCTAGTAGTGCAACGTTATTCACATTATATTATGCAATAGTGTCCCTAATTCACGTTACATCAAACAGTAGTACCACTTTAACTTATATACATTCCTCCTCACAGTAGAGCCCCTTATTCACATTACATCACACTGAATTGCCCCTTATTCACATTACACCACACCATATTACTCTTTATTCATATTAGACCACACAGTAGTGCCTTTTCTATACGATACGCTACACTGCAGAGCACCTTATACACATAATGCCACACATTAGTAATGCCTTTATACACATAATACCACAAAGTAATGCCCCTTACACATGACACACATTATTAATGTCCTTATAAACAAAATGCGCCTTACACATTATTCCAACCTGTGGCTGTATCTGCATGCAAAATGCTACGTTACAGTGATTTCCAGGAATACACTATAACCTAGCATTTCGTATGCAAATACAGCCTAGGGCCGGCTCTGGATGCACAACATTACCAGCAGAGGTGTAGCAAGGGGCCGTGGTGCCCGGAGCAAGGGTATGTTTTGTCACCCCCTCCACTTTACTGAATTTGGTGAATGTTACATTTGAAAAGAAAAAATAAATATTTTAAAATCTTAAATTGGTGACAGGGCTGGTTCTAGACTTTGTAGAGCTCAGGGTGAAAGTTTCCTTTGGGCACCCATATATTAATCAAAATTATAGGGGTGGGGCTTTCATGGGGAAGGGGCATGGCCACAGAATAGTTGCAATTCAGATTACACAGCACAATATTGTCTGTGATTCACATTATACCACACAGTAGTGTCCGTTATTCACATTACACCACACAGTAGTACTCTTATACACTTTATGCCACACAGTAGAGCCCCTTCTACAAGTTACACAACACAGTGGAGCCCCTTATATACGTTATGCCACACTAGAGACGCTTATACATATTAGTAACAGGGCCGGTTCTTGGGCGCTGTGCGCCCCGGGCGACAATAGGGGCGTGGCTTCGTACAGGGGCGTGGTCATTTACGCCCCCCTGTACAGACTGAAATGATGTGCGGTGCGCGATGACGTCATCGAGCACCGCACAGCAAAGGTCCTCTCCACGAAGGGAAACTAGACACGTAGCGTCTAGTTCCCTTCATGGAGAGGACCTTTGCTGTGCGGTGCGCGATGATGTCATCGCGCACCGCACAGTAAAGGACCTCTCCACGAAGGGAAACTAGACACGTACGCGTCTAGTTTCCCTTCACAGCAGCAGCGGGGGGCACAGCAGCAGCGGATCTTGCCCTGGTGCGGCGCCCTCCGGACGGCGCCCTGCGCCCTCCGGAAGGCGGCGCCCCGGGCAAAAGTCCTGCTTGCCCGTGGCAAGATCCGCTACTGATTACTAAGCAGCTCCTATTGCAGAGAGAGGTGCTTTAACAGCCGGGGCAGAGATATGTGCTGCAGCAGCCGGGACACAGAGAGGTGCTGCAGCAGCTGGGGCATAAAGAGGTGCTGCAGCATCAGGGGCAGAGAGTGGTGCTGCAGGACAGAAGTAACCCTGCTGCACAGCTACAAGCAGACAGTGAGACATATAAAGAGGGCGGCAGAGCTCCAGCATGTGCCACTGTCAGTGTCTCCTTCTGTCGCCTCTGACCTACCCTGTTCCTTATTGAGTCTCTGAGTCAGTGTGCACCACCTCTGCTTCTCCTCCTCCTGCTCTGTGGTTGCCTGTACAGCGGTACACTGTATAGCGGGCCAAGGGAGAGGAGTCAGGCGGCAGCGCACCCTCCTATTTTTCCAGTGCCTGGAGCTCGTGCTCCACTGGAGCCACCCTCGTTATACCCCTGATTACCAGAGGCACTGATTAGGGTGGATGCACTTTATGGAAATGAAAACACAGAAAGGGAGACTACAATAAAGATTTCTAACACCCCTCTCCACTAAAGTGGGTCAACTTGGTAAAGTGCAGTTGCACAAAAGAGGATGTGTTGCCTATAGCAACCAAAGTCTGACTTTTTCTAGATTATACCAGATAAATGATAGCTATAATGTAATTGGTTACTATAGGCAATACATCCACCTTTGCACAACTGCACTTTAGTAAATTTACATCCAAGAAGCTGAGTGGTGTCATGAACTGGCCTGGGGGAGTCTGGGAGGGGGGTCTGTGACTTACCTCTCCGGGCACTCTAGCGGAGGTGTTGGCTTCTGGCGCCGGGCAAGATGTGCAGGCAGGTCAGTGGGGGTCCATGGAGTACGTTCCTGGGCTCCAGAATGAGGCAGGTTGGCTATGAGCTGTGTCGGCGGTGCCGGGTGCTGGGCGCTGCCATCTTGGTTTCTGGCAAATAGCTGCTAATGCCCATTCAGTTTCAGGAAGGGGTTCTGGCTCTAGCAACCAATGGAATCTCAGCCAAAGGTATAAATTAGGAAGCTGAGAGAACAGAAATCGCCAGTGAAAAGTCTTCCACAGCCCAGGCTGTGGTACTAGTTCTGTGTGCTTCAGGAGCAGTGTCTGTGCAGCAACCGGTATTCACAATTCGTTCTCAGTACCTGGTTTGCATCCAAGCCAGTTCTTTGAACACAGTATCACCACCACTCCTGGCAGTCTGTAACTGACCGCACAAACTTCTGCAGCCTACCCTGGGGGTCATTCCGACCCGATCGCTCGCTGCAGTTTATCGCAGCGCAGCGATTCATTTGGAATTGCGCACGTGCCGGCGCATGCCGGACGGCCGAAGGCCGTTGTTTCCCTGCGATCGCCTCTGCCTGATTTACAGAGGTGGTCGGTGGGTGGGAGGGGGCGGCATGGCGGCGTTTGGCCACCGTTATGGGGGGCGCGGTCCGTGGCCGGACCATGCGGGGGGCGGGCCGCAGCGGCTGCGTGACGTCACTGACATGCTGGGCGGGATAGCCCTGTGCTGGGTGTCCCCCGCATGTCTATTATCATGATCGTAGTGGGCTACAATAAACTAGGAATGACTCCCACTGTCATCAACCAGACCGTCAAGGTCTACCCGCAGCTCCGGATCACGGTGAATCAGATCCAGTCTGACTCCTAACCAGACTGGTACACATGCTTCAGGTTTCTAGTCTCTGGTAGACACCAGTTTCTGAGTGGACTTCTAGTTCCATGTCCGGTTCACAATAAATCCATGCGGAGAACATTTATTCACCCTGTTCATCTTCTGTTCAGAGAATCTGTGGGCCGGAGCCTCCTGTATCTAATTCGTGTCCACAAACCACTCCAAGCATTATAGGTGGCTCATGAAGATGCATGGACTACCCAAGTATTATATATAAGTTTATGTACAAGGATGTGCAACACATTGAAAGTAGCAAATTACAAAGCCTCAAGAAATTGGAAAACAGATGTGAGAAAACAGCCTGATGACAAACTGCTGGCCAATACATAATGAATCACATTGTTTAAGTATCAAATATATACTACATCTCACAACAAGCAGATATTACTTCTGATCATCTTAGTCCATCTTCGTGTTATGAAAGCAAATGCCCAATTGATTACTTCAAAGTCCCATGTAATTTAATAACGGTTTATATTTATTTCCTATCAGTGGCGTAACTAGAAATTTTTCTCCCCCAAGCCAAAACATTCTCTGGCGCCCCCCCCCCCCATAATTGCCACTAGCAAAGGGATGAATATGCGTGCAAAAAGGGGTCGTGGCCTTGCCAAAATGGGCGTGGCTTTGCATAAAGGAGCGTGGCATTGCAGGAAAAGACTATCTTATACTCCAGTTTTGCAACCTTCACACCCAGACATTAGCCACCAAGGGAAAAAAAATAATCCTGATTCATGCCCCTTACATTATTTGTCATTTTTCCTCCTTATAGTAATACCCTGTATACATTATGCCACATACTGCAATAGCCCTTAGACATTATGCCACAGACAATAATGCCCATGACACAATATGCCACACACCGTAATGCCCCTGACACATTATGCCACACACCGTAATGCCTGCGACACATTATGCCACGCATCGCAATGCCAGTTATACATTATCCTACACACTGCAATGCCCCTGATACATTATAGCACATACAATGCCTGTGACACATTGACACACACTGCAATGCCCGTGATACATTATGCCACACACTGCAAAGCCCATGATACATTATGCCACACACTGCAATGTCCGTGATACATTATGTCACACACTGCAATGCCCCTGAGACATTATACCACATACCACAATGCCCGTGATATATTATACCACACACCTTAATGCCTGTGATACATTATGCCACACACCGCAATGCTCATTACACATTAAGCCCTACAGTAAGGCTTCCAATTACTTTTAAATTACCTGCTTGTTGCCAGGGGTTTCATGCTCAGAGTGTCATGCTCGTTGCCAGGGGTTTCATGCGCTAGGTGTTATGCTTGTTGCCAGAGGTATCATGTGCTGGGTTTCACGCTTGTTGCCAGGGAGTAATATTCGTTGCCAGGGGTTTCATGCACTGGGTGTCATGCTCGTTGCTAGGAGGTAATACTTGTTGCAAGGGATTTCATGAGCTGGGTGTTGTACTTGTTACCAGGGGGTAATGCTTGTTAGGGCTGTGCTCCCAGTGCCACATATGCCCCCAGTGCCAGATATTCCCCCACAGTGCCAGATAAAAATATGCCCCCATAGTGTCAGAAACACATATGCCCCCAGTGCCAAATATGCCCACCCCGAGTGCCAGATACACATATGCCCCCAGTGCCCCATATGCCCCCCCCCAGTGCCATCTATACATATACCCCCAGTGCCAAATATGTCCCCCCAGTGCCAGGTACACATATACTCCCAGTGCCAAATATGCCCCCCCAGTGCCAGTTACACATATACCCCCAGTGCCAAATACGCCCCCCCCCCCCCAGTGCCAGATACGCCCCCCCCAGTGCCAGGTACACATATACCCGTCCCCCAGTGCCAAATATGCCCCCCCAGTGCCAGTTACACATATACCCCCAGCGCCAATAATGCCCCCCAGTACCAGTTACACACCCTCCCTGGGCTCTCCCGCTGCTGCGAGTTTTGGGAAGGAGCCGGAGGGCACAGTGCGCGCCTCTCCTGGCTGTGTCCGTCCTGTGTCTCCAGCGGCGTGTCTATCAAATGAAGTGCTGGTTTGTGAGCCAATCAGAGCTCGCGGACCAGTAGCTGCCGGTCCGCGAGCTCTGATTGGCTCACAACCGGCACTTCATTTAACAGACACGCCGCCGCCGGATACCCAGGAGGGACACACAGGAGAGGCGCACGCTGTGCCCTCCGGCTCCTTCCCAAAACTCACAGCAGCAATCAGTGGCGGCGGCGGCGCCCCCGCAGCCCTGCGCCTCCAAGCCACCGCAGTGACTGCAGGGGCAGTAGTTACGCCACTGTTTCCTATAGATTATAACCTTGTGAGCAGGTCCCTCTTAGCTTTATCTCTCTGTAATTATTCCTACCTCTATGTCTGTCTGTCTTTGCCCAGTTTTGTTCTATGGGGGTCATTCCGAGTTGTTCGCTCGCTAGCAGTTTTTAGCAGCCGTGCAAACGCTATGCTGCCGCCCACTGGGAGTGTATTTTAGCTTAGCAGAAGTGCGAACGGTTGTATCGCAGTGCGGCTACAAAATTTTTTTGTGTAGTTTCAGAGTAGCTCAAAACCTACTCAGCATTTGCGATCACTTCAGACCATTCAGTTCCGGATTTGACGTCACAAACCCGCCCAGCGTTCGCCCAGCCACGCCTGCGTTTTTCCTGGCACGCCTGCGTTTTTCTGCACACTCCTTGAAAACGGTCAGTTGCCACCCAGAAATGCCCACTTCATGTCAATCACTCTGCGGCCAGCAGTGCGACTGAAATGCATCGCTAAACCCTGTGCAAAACTACATCGTTCGCTGTGCCCGTACGTCATGCGTGCACATTGCGCCGCATACGCATGCGCAGAACTGCCGTTTTTTAGCCTGATCGATACGCTGCGAACAAATGAAGCTAGCGATCAACTCGGAATGACCCCCTATAACTGTTGTTCTAATTGTAAAGCGCAACGGAATATGCTGAAGAATATAAGAAACTGCTAATAAATAAATAAATAATAATTATCCAGTCTTGTTTTATTACTATTTTGTTCTCAATTGTAAAGTGAAAAGGTATATGCTGGTGCTATATAAATAATAATAATAATAATAATAATAATAATAATAATAATAAGTCCCCTTAGTGGGTGGCTGCAAATAACTGTCACAGTTTCCAGACCACCCAGCAGGTCACATGTTCCAGTAAAACACAGCAGGTGCAAAAGGGGAGTTCACTGTCACATTTTCCAGATCACAATGGTGATGCACTGTAAATAGCAGACGGACGTCTTGCCACGTAATTGCAAAATGAAGCAACCAATTACAATACTAATATTTTTCTGCAAATCTACGATCCAAGGACCTCATTCAACTTCAGTTGCAGTTTTGTGGTTCTGCTGACATCAGATGCACCCCCTGAAAATAGCCATGACATGACTGCATTTTTCCGACCACTCCCCGCAAACGCCATGTGTACACCCACAAACACCCACCACTTGTCAATCAACCTGCAATCGCATCCCAGCAAGATGCGATTGCAGAAGAATCACAAATTGCAGATCATGCATGAGCAAAGCGTTTTCAGCGTTTGCAGGTGCAGACGACCAATAATTGGACGATCTGCGATTTTGTAACTGATGTTGAATAAGGTCCTAAGACCTTTAATTTGGTACATGATGTGCCCTGCTCAGACAACTGCATCATAGAAATATGTCACTCATATAAGTCGTCCTTCTGCTATTAATATATACTGTAGATAATAACAGGATTTTAATACCTACCGGTAAATCCTTTTCTCCTAGTCCGAAGAGGTCCACTTCATGACCATGGGGTATAGACGGTTCCGCAGGAGCCATGGGCACTCTTAAGACTTTTCAATGGGTGTGAACTGGCTCCTCCCTCTATGCCCCTCCTCCAGACCTCAGTTATAGGAACTGTGCCCAGGGAGACGGACATTTCGAGGAAAGGATTTACTTTAAAACTAATGGTGAGATACTAACCAGCTCACACCGCAACCATGCCGCACACATGGCCTTCAACACAACACACGCCAACAGGCATGAACCAATTACAGCAACATGCTGAAAACTAATAAAACACAACTTATGTAACTCTAATAAAGAAAACTGAAGGTAAAGTACGCACTGGGACGGGCGCCCAGCATCCTCTACGGACTAGGAGAAAAGGATTTACCGGTAGGTATTAAAATCCTGTTTTCTCATACGTCCTAGAGGCTGCTGGGGTCCACTTCATGACCATGGGGTTTATACCAAAGCTCCAGTACGGGCGGGAGACTGCGGATGACCCTGCAGCACCGATTGACCGAACTTGAGGTCTTCATCGGCCAAGGTGTCAAACTTGTAGAACTTAGCAAATGTGTTTGACCCTGACCAAGTAGCTGCTCGGCAAAGTTGTAATGCCGAGACCCCCCGGGCAGCCTCTCAGGATGAGCTCACCTTCCTAGTAGAATGGGCCTTCACCGACGTAGGTAACGGCAATCCAGCCATAGAATGTGCATGCTGAATCGTCCCTCTGATCCAGCGCGCAATAGTATGCTTGGAAGCAGGACACCCAATCTTGTTGGGAGCATACAGGACAAACAGAGCCTCTGTTTTCCGTATCCTAGCTGTTCTAGCGACATAAATCTTCAAAGCTCTAACCACATCTAGAGACTTTGACTCAGTGAACGTGTCAGTAACTACTGGCACCACAATAGGTTGGTTTATGTGGAAAGATGAAACCACCTTCGGAAGAAAATGTCGGCGAGTTCTCAACTCTGCCCTATCTTCATGAAAGACCAGGTAAGGGTTCTTGTGAAACAAGGCCCCCAATTCAGACACCCGCCTTGCGGATGCCAATGCCAAAAGCATCACCACTTTCCAAGTGAGAAACTTCAACTCTATCTCTTGTAGAGGCTCAAACCAATCCGATTGAAGGAACTGCAACACCACATTAAGGTCTGATGGTGCCACTGGAGGCACAAATGGAGGCTGGATGTGCAGAACCCCTTTCACGAAGGTCTGAACCTCTGGAAGAGCAGCCAATTGTTTTAGGAAAAAAATTGACAAGGCCGAAATCTGGACCTTCATTGACCCCAATCGAAGGCCTGCCTCCACACCAGCCTGCAGAAAATGGAGAAAACGTCCCAACTGAAACTCTTCCGTAGGAGCCTTCTTGGATTCACGCCAAAACACATATTTTCTCCAAATACGGTGGTAATGTTTTCGACGTTACTCTTTTCCTGGCCTGAATAAGTGTGGGAATGACTTCCTTTGGAATACCCTTTTGGGCTAGGATCCGGCGCTCAACAGCCATGCCGTCAAACATAGCCGTGGTAAGTCTTGATACACGCACGGCCCCTGCTGCAGCAGGTCCTCGCGAAGAGGAAGAGGCCGAGGACCTTTTATGAGCAACTCCTGAAGATCTGGGTACCAAGCCCTCCTTGGCCAGTCTGGGGCAATGAAGATTGCTCGAACCCTTGTTGTTCTTATGATCCTGAGAACTTATGGGATCAGCGGAAGTGGAGGGAAGACATACACCGACCGGAATACCCACTGGGTCACTAGTGCATCCACTGCTATTGCTTGAGGGTCTCTCGACCTGGAACAATATCTATGAAGCTTCTTGTTGCGACGAGATGCCATCATGTCTACTTGAGGAACTCCCCAAAGACTTGTCACCTCTGCGAAGACTTCTTGGTGGAGGCCACACTCTCCTGGATGGAGATCGTGTCTGCTGAGGAAGTCTGCTTCCCAGTTGTCTACTCCCGGAATGAAAATTGCAGACAGAGCCTTTACATGTCTTTCTGCCCAGAGGAGGATCTTCGTCACCTCTGCCATTGCCGCTCTGCTTTTCGTTCCACCTTGACGGTTTATGTACGCGACTGCTGTTACATTGTCCAACTGGATCTGCACGGGATGATTTTGAAGAAGATGTTCCGCTTGTTGAAGGCCGGTGTAAATGGCTCTCAATTCCAGCACGTTTATGTGAAGGCAGGCTTCCTGACTTGACCATTTTCCTTGGAAGCTTTCCCCCTGATTGACAGCTCCCCAGCCTCGGAGACTTGCATCCGTGGTTACCAGGACCCAGTCCTGAATCCCAAACCTGCGTCCCTCTAGTAGGTGCGAGCTGTATAGCCACCACAGGAGCGAGATCCTGGCTTTTAACGACAGGACTATCTTCCGGTGCATGTGTAGGTGGGATCCCGACCACTTGTCCAACAGGTCCCACTGGAATACTCTGGCATGGAACCTGCCAAACTGTATGGCCTCGTAGGCCGCCACCATTTTCCCCAACAACCAAATGCACTGATGGATTGACACACTTGTTGGCTTCAATATCTGTTGTACCATTTTCTGGATTTCCAGAGCCTTTTCCACCGGAAGAAAAACTCTCTGGACTTCTGTGTCCAGGATCATCCCGAGAAAAGACAATCTTGTCGTCGGGGACAACTGTGACTTTGGATAATTTATGATCCAACCATGTTGTTGGAGTATAGACAGGGAGAGTGTGATGTTCTGTAACAACTGCTCCCTGGATTTCGCCTTTATCAGGAGATTGTCTAGATAAGGAATTATATTGACTCCTTTTTGACGCAGGAGAACCATCATCTCCGCCATCACCTTGGTGAATACCCTCGGCGCCGTGGAGAGACCGAAAGGCAACGTCTGGAATTGGTAATGGCAATCCTGAACCGCGAATCTCAGATAAGCCTGGTGAGGAGGATAAATGGGAACATGCAGGTAAGCAATAGCATCCTTTATGTCTACTGACACCATGTAATCCCCCTCCTCCAGACTGGAAATCACTGAGTTTCTGATTTTTTAGGTTTAGGATCGGTCTGACCGAGCCGTCCGGCTTCGGAACTACATAAAGGCTTGAATAAAACCCCTCCCCTTGTTGTGACAACGGTACCAGGACTATGACCTGATCCTGACATAATTTTTGGATTGCCGCTGTTACTGCTTCTCTTTCTGGAAGAGAAGATGGCAAGGTCGATTTGAAAAATCGGCATGGGGGAATGTCTTGAAACTCCAGCTTGTACTCCTGGGACACTATTTGTAACACCCAGGGATCCAGGCCAGACAGAATCCAGGCTTGGCTGAACAGTTTGAGATGTGCCCCCACCCGAGCGGTCTCCTGCAAGGAAGCCCCAGCGTCATGCTGAAGATTTGGCAGAAGTAGGGGTAGACTTCTGCTCCTGGGAACCTGAAGCCGCTGTGGACTTCTTTCCCTTACCCCTTACCCTACCTGCAAAGGGGGAACCTCTCGCTTTTTTGTATTTATTGGGCCAAAAGGACTACATGTGAGAGTGATATGTCTTTTTTGCCGGTGCAGGCGCAGAGGGCAAAAATGTCGACTTACCTGAGGTAGCCGCCGAGACTAACGCATCCAGTCCATTGCCAAATAAGGCCTCACCTTTATATGGGAGAGCCTCCATATTTCTTTTGGAATCTGCATCCGCGTTCCACTGGCGAATCCACAACGCCCTTCGAGCCAATACTGCCATGGTAGCAGCTTGTGAACTCAAGAGTCCAATATCTTTCATCGCTTCTAGCATGTATGCGGCAGCGTCTTTGATATTCCCTAACTTAAGGAATATCTCATCTTTATCAATCGTGTCAATTTCTGATGACACGCTGTCAGACCATTTTTCAATAGCGCGACTCACCCATGCGCAAGCAATTGTGGGCCTGAGCAGCGTACCATTGGCAACATAAATGGATTTTAATGTAGTTTCCATTTTCCGGTCAGCCGGCTCCATGTGCAGGGAGAATTACCTTCTTTGTCAACCTGGACAGTGCACTGTCTAACACAGGGGGTGACTCCCATTTTTTTCCGGGAAAGGATAAGCCATTTGAATTCTCTTGGGAATACGAAATTTCTTTTCGGGATTCACCCACATCCCTTCAAAGAGAGTATTAAGCTCGTGGGAAGGAGGGAAAGTTACCTTAGATTTATTTTCTTTATCGAAATAAGCCTTCTCCTGAGGTACAGGAGTGGCTTCCGTGACTTCCAGAACTTCCCTTATAGCTACTATATTGTATATTTTTTGCCAATTTATGATCTATTTCCCTGGAGTCACTATCGTCGACACAGGAATCAGTTTCTGTGTCGGTATCAGTATTCACAATATTCGCAAATGGTCTCTTATGTGACCCAGAGGGGTCGCCTGCAGATGGAAGAACAGAACCCTGAAAAATCACATCTTCCACAGATTTTCTCCAGCATTCAGCATGAGATTCAGACTTATCTAATCTCCTATTGATATGATGCATACTATCACGTATTTCTTTCACCCATGCAGGCTCTTGGTGTACTGGCAGCGCCACCACATTACAAGTCTGTGTCCCTAAAATGGCTTCCTCCGGGGAAGAACTCCCTGCCTCTGACATGTCTTACACACGTGCACAACACACACACAGACACACTGGGACTTATAGGGGACAGACCCACAGTAAAATCTGTCAGAGGGACACAGTTTAGGAGCAGCCAGTTCACAACCCCAGCGCCAGTATCTAATGCCTGTGAACACAGAATGCCCACTAACATGCAGCGCTTTTTACGTCCTCGCCAGACGTTCTTCATCTGCTGATCCGCTCTGTCAGTCCCTCCATTGGTTACCGGTATTCTACCGTGTCAAATATAAAATACTTTTACTTACATACAAGGCTATTAACCAAACTGCACCATCATACATCTCCTCACTCATCTCAAAATATCTCCCTACCAGACCTCTCCGCTCTGCACAAGATCTGCGTCTCTCATCCATATGTATTACCTGTTCCCACTCAAAATTACAGGACTTTACCCGGGCTTCACCCACTCTGTGGAATGCACTCCCACGCACAATAAGACTCTCCTCTAGTCTCCAAACCTTTAAACGTTCTCTGAAAACTCATCTCTTCAGACAAGCCTACCAAATTTCAGACCCACACACATAACCTTCACAGCTTCCCTATCAAGTTACATCCCCTCTGTACAGTCCACATAAACTCACATTTAGTCTTCCAACATTGCTGGGTGATCATATCATATACAACCCATTAAGAACCTAGCAACCTGGGGAACCATTATGTAACAGGTAGCATCTATCCTTGTGTATCAATGCCTATTTCCCTATAGATTGTAAGCTTGCGAGCAGGGCCTTCCTACCTCTGTCTGTCTGTCTGTCTTTGCCCAGTTTTGTTCTATAATTGTTGTTCTAATTGTAAAGCGCAACGGAATATGCTGCGCTATATAAGAAACTGCTAATAAATAAATAATAATAAATACATTTTACACAGTAAAACACACTTGTAAAGCACCAAATTCGCTTGTGCCCCCCCCTTCCTGTTTTGCACCCTGATACTTGTAGTCAGAAGTGAAGGAGGACCAGCGATGTCTCTGCAGCCTGAGGAGAAAGAGAAAATGGCGCTGAGCAGTGTGATGGCTGCCTGAGGAAGAAGCTCCGCCCCCGCAATGGTGCGTTTTTACCTCAGAGACTTTGCATAATATTTATACTGGCGGGGGTAGGGCTGTGCCTGGGCATCTTATGCCCCCTATTTGCCAGTGTATATAGGTATTTTGGCTGCCCAGGGCCCCCCCCCCGCGCCCTGCACCCTGCAGTGCCTGTGTGTGTGGGCAGCAATGGCGCGCTGCGCTCCCGCCAGCCGCACGGTACCTCAGCCGTCACTTTACTTGATAGAAGATCTGTCTTCTTCTACTCACCTGTCTTCTGACTTCTGGCTCTGTGAGGGGGGTGACGGCGTGCTGTGGGAGTGAGCATCTAGACCATAGGTGTGCGCAGGGGGGGTGCCTGGTGTGCACAGGCACCCCCTAATGTCTGGCACCCCGATCTCACATGCCTGATGCAGCGATCGCCGAGCAGGCTGATTACTGTCCCCTCTGTGCTGCACCCTGTCAGGACTGCATTACTGACCGGACACCTGGGTTAATCAAGGGTGCCACTGCCACTGGCTTTCAAACACCCGGCTCCACTTCCATGTACAAAAACAGCGTGATGTGACGTGATGACATCATGCTGCTCGCACGCCCACCCGTCACACGCCCACCTCTCTCCTTCTATGCTATGCCAACACCAGCCACTGATGAGGATCAACATGCAGCCAGCGTTCCTCTTAGGAAGACAAATTCAATACTGGCAGGCGGTCGGCAGCAGCATTGACACGTCCCTCGTTTTTCCAGCAGCAACAGTACTAGTCTGCGGCTGTCAGTGTCAGTGAGTGGCTGACTTGTAAGTAAGCTGCTGCAGCTTGCAGGGGAAAGAGAGGGGGAGCCAGACCAGGCTGAGGAGGAGCAGTGTAATTGCAGTGAGTGCCATCAGGGGTGTTTGTTTGGTGCACACCACAACATCTGACAATGTATCTGCTTTATTAGGATTGGTACAAGGGTGGATATTTTATATTGTGTTGACCATCAATAGATGGTGCTACACATACCCAAAAGGCGGTGCTAGACACACCCCTCCGACGGTGCACCCCCTAATAAAATGTGCTGCGTGCGCCTATGATCTAGACACGGCTAGCGTTCAGTACCCTTCAGGAGCTAATGGTGTCCTGTCAGCCAGAAGCAGAGCCATGAAACTCTTCAGGAAGTTGGTTACTACTTCTGCCTCCTCAGTCCCACGATGCAGGGACACTGTTGCCAGCATTTCTCCCTGAAAATAAAAAACCTAACATAAGTCTTTCAGAGAAACTCTGTAGAGGTCCTCTAGAGTGCATCCAGTCTGCCTGGGCACATTTCTAAAACTGTGGTCTGGAGGAGGGGCACAGAGGGAGGAGCCAGTTCACACCCATTGAAAAGTCTTAAGAGTGCCCATGGCTCCTGCGGAACTGTCTATACCCCATGGTCATGAAGTGGACCCCAGCATCCTCTAGGACGTATGAGAAAATCCTTATCTTCAATATGGGATGCAATTCAATAAAAGCCTCAAAAACTGTTCTTTATTGTCTGTTTTGAAAATTGTGGAGTATAGAATTATTTTGGTTTATTTGGCAATGATTGAGCCAACCGTAGCGTAGAGGGCAAGGCTGTGCTAAGGACTATAAAACAGATGTACAGTACAACAGCAGCTTTATTAGGTCCAAGAGGGTTATTCAAATCTAAATGTCTCTGCACATGTTACATCTGCCCCATCTGCAGTGCAACATTGCTGCCCAATTGCTAACTTTTTTGGTTTGCTAACAACTCTGAATAACCCCCCACGTGTAGGAACATCGGCCCTCATTCCGAGTTGATCGGTCGCAAGGCGAATTTAGCAGAGATACACACGCTAAGCCTACGCCTACTGGGAGTGTATCTTAGCTTCTTAAAATTGCGACCGATGTAATCGCAATATTGCGATTACAAACTACTTTGCAGTTTCTGAGTAACTTCAACCTTACTCTGCCTGTGCGATCAGTTCAGTGCTTGTCGTTCCTGGTTTGACGTCACAAACACACCCAGCGTTCGGCCAGACACTCCTCCGTTTCTCCAGCCACTCCTGCGTTTTTTCTGGAAACGGTAGCGTTTTCAACCACACGCCCATAAAACGCCGTGTTTCCGCCCAGTAACACCCATTTCCTGTCAATCACATTACGATCGCCGGAGCGATGAAAAAGTCGTGAGTAAAAATACTATCTTCATTGTTAAATTACTTGGCGCAGTCGCAGTGCGAATATTGCGCATGCGTACTAAGCGGATTTTCATTGCGATGCGATGAAAAATACCGAGCGAACGACTCGGAATGAGGGCCATCAGACACAGCAACAGAGGAGTAGGAGGGAGAAAGGTGAAGGATGGGAGTGAAAAGACTATCTATATGCGAAAGCCCTCACTCAATCACTCACTCACTCACTCACTCACTCACTCACTCACCCACTGACTGACTCATCAGTAATTCTCTTACTTCCCAATATGTTAGGAAGCTTAAATTTAACATTGGTATTCAGATGGGAAATAGGAAAACTATTAGAAAACTAATTAGAATTTTAATAAACCTCCCCTAAGTGGGTGAAAAGGGGTTGGCATAATGACGTCACTATTGATGCGTGTCTTGCATTGTGTGAACGATAACACCCAAACGGACAATCGGATCAACGTTTGGATTGCACCTCCAGTGTGTAGAACTGAATCCATATATGTATAAATGTGAAAGCCCTGACTCATCACTAAGGGGCCTATTTATTGAAATTATTTTTACTAAAATAATGTGAAAAGTAAACGGGTATCTTCACACCCTTTTCACATTATTTTAGTATCACTCAATGTGTTAAAGGACTTTTGGAGCAGTTTTCGTGAAAAACTGCTCCAAACACTGTAATTGTCATTTTTTTTTAGCAACCCACATCGCATTTCCCATACTTATAATGTGAAATGCGATATGGCCGAATTTACTAATACAAATATAGTTATAAAAAACACAGGTGTGTAACACATGTGATAATAACGCCAGCTCCAGCTGGCAAAATCAGAGGGCAGCACTACAATAAGCAGCCTTTTGCAGAGACAACTGTGCGGGACCCGGCCAGTGTGATCTCAGCTTGTGTGTCCGATGGACAAACAAGCTGATCACCTTTAAAAAGAAGAAAAAAAAAGAACATACTGTACTTACCTTTCCCAGGAGCCAGGGAACGGTGCTTCAGTGAGTACTGTCGGACACCAGGGGGTAAATTTACTAAGGTGGGAGATTTTTAGAACTGGTGATGTTGCCCATAGCAACCAATCAGATTATATCTATTATCTGCTAGAAGCAGCTAGATAAATGGTAAATAGAATCTGATTGGTTGCCATGGGCAACATCACCAGTTCTAAAAATCTCCCACCTTAGTAAATTTACCCCCAGGTCTTCAATGTGCTGCGCTGTGCAGTAAAGTGAAGCAGCAAAGTGGTGGCAGCTCACGTTACAGCACAGAAGTAGGATCCGGCGCCCGGTAGCCTCCTGGAAGCAGCGGACACCAGCTCCTGGGACTGGTAAGTATAAATCCCGGGGCTAGGATTTGCACTTTTGTGGCGCAGGGGTAGTCACAAAGGGGAGGGGGTCCCGGTGGCAGCAGCAGTCATAGGCGTGCGCAGCACATTTTATAAGGGGGTGCACAACTGGAGTGGCGTGCCTTGGTCTGCCCACCGGACATGCCTAGCACCATATATTAGCAATCAGAGAGAAAGAGGGAGAAAAAGAGAGAGGCGAGACAGAGGGTTAAGAGAGAGGGCCAGGGTCGAGAGAGAGGGGGTACAGATGGCACTGTGTAGCTCGTTCTGTCTCCGTACCCCCTAGTACAAGCATGTGTGTGTGTGTGTGTGTGTGTGTGTGTGTGTGTGTGTGTGTGTCCCTTCAATACAAGAGGCACTAGGAGGAACCTGAGGCAGCGGCGGGTCCCCCTTTCAGCACCAGCAGCAGCGGTTCCCCTCTTCTGGTTTCTGTTGGATTGTAACGTCGGGCAACAGCACCAGAGAGGAGAAGAAAAGGTGAGAGGAGGGACTGGATCGCCTCCTCCCGCTAGTACTGCGTTGACAGTTCTGCTGTATGCCCCTTCAATGCACCACATTGCAGCAGGTCCCTCCGTAAAAAAATATATATAAAAAAGTCGCACAAACCACATGGGATGGGAAAGGGCCAGTCTGCCTCCACACACACATTGGGGGTCATTCCGAGTTGATCGCTAGCTGCCGTTGTTCGCAGCGTAGCGATCAGGCAAAAAAATTGGCATTTCTGCGCATGCGTATGGGACGCAATGCGCAAGCGCGACGTACTTTCACAACAAACGATGCAGTTTTACACAAAGTCGAAAGACTCTTTTCAGTCGCTCTGCTGATTGGTGAGTGATTGACATGAATGGGGCGTTTCTGGGAGGTAACTGACCGTTTTCCGGGAGTGTACTAAAAAACGCAGGAGTGTCAGATGAAAACGCAGGCGTGCCTGGGGAAACGGGGGAGAGGCTGGCCGAACGCAGGGCGTGTATGTGACGTCAAACCAGGAACTAAACTGACTGAAGTGATCGCAAGGTAGGAGTAGGTCTGGAGCTACTCAGAAACTGCAGGAAAATATTTTGGAGCAGTTCTGCGAAACTTTCGGTCGTACTTCTGCTAAGCTAAGATTCACTCCCAGAGGGCGGCGGCTTAGCGTTTGCATTGCTGCTAAAAGCAGCTAGCGAGTGATCAATTCGGAATGAGGGCCAATGTCCCCTCCAGTCACCACTCTGCCCCCCCATACACACACACACACACACACACACACACACACACACACACACACACACACACACACACACACACACACACACACACACACACACACACACATTATATATATATATATATATATATATATATATATATAGACACACACATACATAGTTACATACAGTGGTCGAAGTGGAAAATTTGAAGTGGGGGTATGGAGAAGTGAAGGTGGAAATTCTCCAGAAAAGGGTGTGTGGTCACTCAAAAGGGGGTTTGCACTTCAGTGTAGTTTACCACCCCATATAACCCTTATACATCACACTAGTAGGACCCCTTATACTATCTAGTACTGTTGCCCCTTTCACATTATAGCACACGGTATGAATCGAAATTCACATTATAGCACACGGTATGAATCGAAATTCACATTATAGCACACAGTATGAGCCGAAATTCACATTATAGCACACTGTATGAGCCGAAATTCACATTATACCACACGGTATGAGCTGAAATTCAAATTATACCACACGGTATGAGCTGAAATTCACATTATAGCACACGGTATGAGCCGAAATTCACAATATAGCACACGGTATGAGCCGAAATTCACAATATAGAACATGGTATGAGACGAAATTCACAATATAGCACACAGTATGAGCCGAAATTCACAATATAGCACACTGAATGAGCCGAAATTCACAATATAGCACACGGTATAAGCCAAAATTCACATTATACCACATGGTATGAGCCGAAAATCACAATATAGCACACGGTATGAGCCGAAATTCACAGAGCACATGATATGAATCGAAATTCACATTATAGCACACGGTATGAGCCGAATTTCACATTATAGCACATGGTATGAATCAAAATTCACATAGCACACGGTACGAGCCGAAATTCACATTATAGCACATGGTATGAATCAAAATTCACATTATACCACACGGTATGAGCCGAAATTCACATTATGCCACACGGAATGAGAGAAAATTCAGGGAGAGTGACAGCATGGACATAGTGACAGGGAGAGTGACAGAGGGACAGGGTCAGCAAGAGCATACATTAGGGACTAGGGAGAGAAAAAGGCAGCAGGGTAAAATTACCTATTTAGCTGTGGCGGAGGCTGTGGACTATGGTACGGTGGATGAGGAGGCCGCGCGGCCGCTCCTGATTGGCTGCCGGTTTGAGAGAGCTCTGTGACCAGCGGATGCGGCAGCGGGGATCTTCAGTCAGTGCTTGAAGTGCCGTTATTCCATACCGGTGTATACCGGCCCACTTTGAGCACTACATATATATATATCACACCAAGCCGTGTCTACTTCAGTTCTTCATGCGCCGAGAGTGCCGCCGCTACATGCACTTTGTCTACGGAACCGGCTTCTCCCGTTTTTCCTCGGAGGGCACCGCCCATTAAACACCTTCATACTGGGTACAGGACATAGGAGTGCCGTGAATTGCTTACTAAATATATATATATATATATATATATGTTAGAGATGAGCGGGTTCGGTTTTACTCGGATTTACTCGGTTCTCAAAACGGCATCTTATTGGCTATTCAAAACACGTGACATCGGTGAGCCAATAAAATGCCGTTTTGAGAACCGAGTAAATCCGAGTAAAACCGGACCCGCTCCCGCTCATCTCTAATGTATATATACAGTATATATAGCAGAGCCAAGTAATCAGTAGTTTACTGAGTGCACTGATAGATTGTAGGTGCAATCAGTAAACTACGGGTTGCTTAGCCCAGCTAATAAATATATATATATATATATATATATATATATATATATATATAATTGCAAATGTTTGGCACTCCCGTGGACTGTATAAAACACCATGCTCCTAGAAGAACTGTATATACAAAGGACCAGCTGGACGGCACTCACAGAGGCTGATTGAGGAAAATAGCTCACAAGCTTGTGAGCTGTCAGTTATTTTCCTCATTCAGCCTCTGTGAGTGTCATCCAGCTGGTGTATATATATATATATATATATATACACACATACATACAGATATATATATATATATATATATATATATATATATACACATACATATATATAATTTTATATATATATATATATATATATAAAGTAACAACCCTTCTTGTATGCTGATTTCTATCCCCCCCCGCAGACTCTCACCCAGACTGGAGAGAGGGACTGAGCGCGGGCGGGACTCGGAGCCGGGAGAGGGAGACCAACACAGGGCGGCCAGGCGGCCAGGGAGGAAGAGCGCGCGGTGTGACGTCAGTACGTCACATCGCGAGGCAGCCAGTCACTCACTGTGAGTGACTATGAGGCTGCCCCAGCAGACCGGCGGCGGCGCAAGAGGAGGGGATGTAACCGCCGGGCAGCGATTCAAGTGATCCGATCGTTGCTATCTGTGTGCTGCTGTAGTAGCACTGCTACAACAGCAGCACACAGACCGCGATGATCGGATCGCAGGTGTGACGTGCAGGGGGTGCCGGACATTAGGGGGTGCCTGTGCGCACCAGGCACCCCCCGTGCGCACGCCTATGGCAGCAGTCATAGTGATGGCGCATGGGGGTCTTTTCTGTGAAAAATACCACGATGATGCTACGGAGAGGCATCGCAGGGACAGAGCTTTTTTGCAAACTCTGTCCCTGCATGCGATAATTGATACATCCATGCGATGTACTCAATTGTCGCATTGCGAGTTTGGACGATATTATCACCTGTCATCCGCATCTGATGATGCGGATGGTGATAAATCGGCCCCTTGTTCTTTTACTTCCCAATATGTTAAGAAGCTAAAATTTAAGCTAGGTATTCTTCAGGTGGGAAATTGGAAAACAATGTAATTTGAATTTTAATAGACCTCCCCTAAGGGGCTGAAAAGGGGGTTGACATAATGACATCATTACCGATGCGTGGCTTGCGTTGCGTGAATGATAACGCCCAAACGGACAATCGGATCAACATTTGGATTAAACCTCCAGTGTGTAGAATTCAATAAACCACACAAATGGTCCTGTCACCTTTTACCGTATCTGCTACGGATGCCCCTTGAGTAACCCCAAGAACTATGGATCAATATTTACTTACATTACGACGTCTCAAATATACATCTCTATAGATTTACCAAATTTTTAACACTCATTTATATTTGCAGCCGTGAAAATCAGAAACTCCCGTGCGAAGAACGGGTAAAACAGCGAGTACAGAATATAGGCACACTGGGCTGATTCAGAGATGAATGTAAGTCTGCTTAATGGACTGATATGATTCTTCGCAACTGCGCATACAACAAAGGCTGCAAATGCAACTTTGAGCATCTATGGGCACTCATACGCATCTCAGCGGCGTCTATGCCTGCGGCTTGGTGGATGTAATTGGTAAGTAACTGGGTTTGCGCAAATAGGGAAACTGTTCTGCTGGAATGTAGGCAAATAGGTAGCTATTCAGAGGTACGTGTACAAAGCAGTGGTGCAAGTAAGGTTGTATGAGCCAGTACGGTGTACCGTTAAGAGATTAGTAGGCAGTATGCTGTTCCCTCTACCAGGCATGCATGAATTCACAGACAGTACCAGTAAGAAATTGAAATTACTTGCACCACTGATAGAGATCCATTCGATTTCAGATGGACCTCTTGCACCAAGCGCAAATGCATCATGATAGCTCCTTCACAAGAGATGTGGATGTATAGCATACCCTCCAACATTGGGCCTAATTCAGAGTTGATTGCAGCAACAAATTTGTTAGCAGTTGGGCAAAACCATGTGCACTGCAGGGGGACAGATATAACATGTGCAGAGAGAGTTAGATTTGGGTGGGGTGTGTTTAAACTGAAATCTAAATTGCAGTGTAAAAATAATGCAGCCAGTATTTACTCTGCACAGAAACGAAATAACCCACCCAAATCTAACTCTCTGGGCAAATGTTATATCTGCCACACCTGCAGTGCACATGGCTTTGTCCAAATGCTAACAAATTTGCTGCTGCGATCAACTCTGAATTACCCCCATTGAACACTCGAAAACCGGTACAAATGAGAAAAAGAGGCGTGGCCACAGGTAAAGGGGGCATGCCCCCCCCTTTCCTATACTTTCTATGGAGATTTAGTAAGCAAAAAATCGATACAAAGCCCTTTTTGGCCGGTACAGACCATAAAAAAAACGGTACTGTACCGGGCGAAAAGATACAGTTGGAGGGTATGGTATAGGGCGGTGTGACTGCATAGATGTGACCAACTCTCAATGCAAGCAGAGATCAGCATTTATTGTAGAGCATGTAATGCGGCCCCAGGCCAAAAGGGTGCAAGTCTGAATCAGCTGCCGAAAGGGAGCACACACTAAGCTAACATATTACACTACTATTTCTTTTTTATCTCAATCGGACAGGCAGATGTATTAAGCTTGGAGAAGTGATAAAGCAGTGATAAGTGTAAGGTGATAACGCACCAGCCAATCAGCTTCTAACTGTGATTTTTCAACTCTTAATGATTGACTGGTGCGTTATCACCTTCCAATTATCACTTCTTTATAACTGCTTTATCAATTCTCCAGCCTTAACACATCTACCCCAGTGTGAGGAATAGGTGGCACTATACCATGCTTTACTCACATGTGGAATGCTCCTGCCTGGCAAACAGAAAACCTCATTCAGCTTCAGTTCTGCCATTGTAGCAGAGCTGCAACTGCAGAGATTCGCACTGCAAGAGCCGCCCAGCATGTCAAAAAGCCGCCCAGCACAGAACAAGCCGCCCACCGATGCATTGGCAGTTCTACGAATGTATTGCAAAAACCGAGTTATATTGACAATAGCAGTTGTCCCAAAGCCACTCAGGGTATTGAGAATGCAGTCACACCTGACGCCATGTTTTCAATTGCAGCTGATGTCAGATGCATGCCCTAAAAACGGACACGACGCTTCTGCGTTTTCACAACCACTCCTTGTGAACGCCTACGAATGCCCGCCATCTGTCAATCAACCTGCAATCGCAAGATGCGATCACAGAAGAATCGCGGGTCGCGCATGCGCAGTGAGTTTGCAACACAAGCGCAGTTGTCTGATTTTGCAAAATTGCAACTAAAGCTGAATAAGGCCCAGTGTCCCCTCCAACGATGACAGAAGCAAATACAATAATGAAAGCACTGCAGATGGGAAGAGACTATCTTTCTATTCTTAGATGGTGCAGTATTACCAGGGTGATGACAGGCTATGCATATAGAAATTCTGTGACCAGAAGGAGTATGGAAAATAAGCTTGCTATACAGTATGTGTCAGCAGCTGCTTAGCAGGAACTTACAATAGCTGCTGTATTGTTCCACCCCCCCCCCCCCTAATGGTATTGTCTTTCATTTTTTAGTTTTTCTTTAACTCATTTGAAAACCTGATTTTTATTGAAGAGATACTGTAATAAACTTGTTCCTCTTGAGCTGATTTAATGGCTGTAAGATCTCCTCCCGTGCATCATCCCTTGTTGTTGAATCCTGGAGCATGTTTTTGGTGCATCCCTAGTAATAACTCACATAAAATATATCCTGGGAAGTAAAGGAACTAAAAATAATAAAAAAAATTGTAGGTATTATTAACTAAAGTCTATAGAAAAAGCCCAATGGCTCCGATTTATGGGCTGATGTAGAGCTGTTGCAAATTGGGCCAAAAAGTGTCACAAGTGGGGGTGTGGTCCCCACCCGGGCAACACCCTTCCATGACAAGAGTCGGGTGCTGCAGTTTAAGAGGTGCGGTGTAGTGCCTGCTGCCGTGCAGGTGTAGATTCACTACTTACCAGGCGTCGCACTCTCTCACCTTCAGGTCACAGAATCTTCAACGGACCTGGAACCTTCAGTTGGACCCGGACACGACGATCCCCTTCCAGATGTAGGCGACGGACGAGCTGGGGAGGAAAGGAGACAAATGAAGGAGTATCAACTCTTTTCCCAAGGGAAAGAGGATATTCCCAGGGTGGCGGCGACCTTCACCAGTTAGGTGAAAATCATCATCGGCACAAAGCCTCAGCCACCCAATTTTCACACACTCGCACTCTCGTGCGTAGTGTGATAAAGGGGTTTCTCACGTCCGTGAGCAAACCCCTATTCCGGGGCTCAGGGGACAGACAGACAAAAGGGACAGACGGACACAGATCATGCTCACCGTTGCCAATCTTGCACTGCGATCTTCCTCTCCACTTACAGGTCCCCGTAAGCTCATGCCCCTCCTCCTTGCAGAGTGCACACACGGGGTCTGCAGTCACCCGATTCCTGAGCTCCTGAGGAGACTCCGTCAGCTGCTTCACATTCTGTCCTGTCCTCAGTCCATGGACACTCCGGGAGCCGATGCCGGGGATCTCCACAGCTTTCATACTGGAAATCGACCTCATCTTGGCTCCACTCAGGACAACTGTTATGCTCATGCCCGTAGTTTCCGCAGAGCAAACACCAGGACTCCTCCGCAGGGCTTTGTCTTCCATGCTCTCTCTTCACATGCTGGGTCGTCTGTGTGCTCTTCAGGGACTTCTTTGGACTTTTTTTCCTCGGATTCTCCTGCCAAGTACATTCGTCGGCAAAGTGTCCCATTTGCCGACATTTCCTGCAGGGTGTCACAGCGGCCTTCTTGTGCCCCTTTTCCAGGCGCTCTTCCTTTCCTCGCTGGACCGACCACTGCACCATCTTCAGGATGTCTGTCCCAGACACCGTCACCCAATCGCTCTTGTCCGCACACGTCCGGGGGTGGGTCTTCTTGGGGACATTCCACATCGTGTCCGCGGTCCGTGATCCTGCCGACTATGCAAAATGTAAGAGGGTGGCAGTGCGGTGTAGTGCCTGCAGCCGTGCAGGTGTAGATTCACTACTTACCAGGCGCCACACTCTCTCACCTTCAGGTCACGGAATCTTCAACGGACCTGGAACCTTCAGTTGGACCCGGACACGACGATCCCCTTCCAGATATAGGCGACGGACGAGCTGGGGAGGAAAGGAGATAAATGAAGGAGTATCAACTCTTTTCCCAAGGGAAAGAGGATATTCCCAGGGTGGCGACGACCTTCACAGGTTAGGTGAAAATCATCATCGGCACAAAGCCTCAGCCACCCAATTTACACACATTTGCACTCTCGCGTGTAGTGTGATAAAGGGGTTTCTCACGTCCGTGAGAAAACCCCTATTCCGGCGCTCAGGGGACAGACAGACAAAAGGGACAGACAGACACAGATCATGCTCACCGTTACCAATCTTGAACTGCGATCTTCCTCTCCACTTACAGGTCCCTTTAAGGAGGCAAACAAACAAACAAACAAACAAACAACAGGCATCACAATACAAGATCAAATGGTGCTATCCCTTTAAATTCCTACCCACCTCCCGTACACTTTCTTGGGCCTACTGCCCCCTTACTGACCACAGGCCAGAAGTCTGACTTTACCCTCGGGCCTAGCACCCGCCTAACATGCCCCGTTGGATGACCTGGGCCTAATGCCCAGGGTCACCTTATATCCCTAGTGGCCGCAAATGAACTAGGGCATAATGCCCTCTAATGTAGCTCAGGCCTAATGCCTGATATTACCCCATGGGCCTAGTGCCCGCCTGCTGCGCCACAGGCCTGTGACCTGACTGTGCCCCACGGGCCTAATGCCCGATCCCTGGTGGTCTAGGGAGGAGAGAAGGGTGACAGGGGGCACCTTCAAGGGCCTACCTGACGGTGGAGAAGGCTGCAGTGGGGAACTTCACCGCTCCATTGCTTCCCACCACTGCAGCCCTTCTCAAACCTGAATGGGCTCTTCTGCCGCTGGCCCGTCCTGACCAGCGGCGCCGCCGCTCCTCCGTCTCCAGCCGCCGCTGGACATCTTCTCCAGCGCCGCCCGCATCTTCAGGCCTCTCCAGCGGCCACTGGAGCTCTTCCTGCCACGGCCACCGTCTTCTTCTCCGCCGCTTCTTCTCTCCATCCCGCTCTTCAACGCTCTTCCGCGCGGCCTCTCTCGTCTTCTGGGTCATCTGACGTTACTGGCCGGGTGCGCCGACTGGATCGCGGCGCCTGCCCGTGATTGGCCGGTGCCCCACGAGCTGTGTTTGGCTTGCGGACGGCGCCGGATTTGAAATCCTGCGGGCGGCGCTTCTCATTGGCGGCCAAATTGGTGCCAAGTTTAAAGTGCCACTACAGTGGCGCTGCCCGTCGCCGCTGCCAGTCTGGTGTAGGGAAACATCTGGTCCCTGCACCGGACACCCGCCGCTTACTGACAGGCACTGGGGACAGACACACTGCCCCAGCCCCGGCCACCGCTGTACTCTGCAGGGACGCAGATCCCCTGCACTCTGCCGCTGCAGTCTCGATGTGCCCTGCAATACAGAGGAACTCCTCAACAGCAGTGTGACAATATTGTGCAGCACTTGGCTTCTGTCACTGAGAAGAAGTCGGCAATGTAGCCAGAGTCTAGTGGGGCAGCCCTGCGTCAGCGGAGGTTGCTGGACTTGCCCCTAGATTGAGGTGATCGTTGGCTTCCCATGAGGCCACGCCCCCTGTAGTGTTGTCAGCGGGGGACTTACATGAGGCCACACCTCTACCCATGAAGCCACACACCCTTTTTAGGCATGTACTCCTTTGGGGCTCTTGGTGGCACCGGGTGTCAACGGCCCCGTTGCCTCCACTGATTGCTCCTATAGTACTAAAAGCTCATGTAAAACTAATATATATCTGTCCATATACAGAACTTGAAATGTGCTACGGTCATTTTTGCACAAGCTTTAAATCTTTTCTTACATGCCAAACACATTTCATATTAGGTCTCAAACGACAGAATCCTCTTAAATACAGCAGAAAACCCTATCTTTCATCTTTCTTGCGTATGCAAAAAAATAGCAACTGCTTATACACTCTCGCAAAAGCATAATATATGCCTGAATGATGAACAACCAATCAGCGTTAGCAGAGCATTCACAAACAGCCAATCACAAGCATTGACCAGAACAGTCTATATGCACCTGTCCCAGACTACCTGCAAATAATACGGCTTCCCCAGGCATAAATGCATCTTTATTCATATGACACTACCCATTCCAGTGCAGTCAGGTGTATGTGGCAGAATATTGCAAATCTACATGGGCGCATATACATGTGCCCACTCTTCAGGCCATGTGTACAATACACCCATTTTTTCTTTGAGCTGCAGTGCACTTGTCCATAGATGGTGCTTCGGCTCCAATCACAACGCCCTCCAATCACAATGCCAGTGCTCCAACTATCCACCAATCAGCAAGCAGCCATTCAATGTCTTGCTGCAGTCTGGGAGGCAGGTGGACAATACTGCTCGGCCGCTCTGATTGGGTGTAATTCACAATCAGAGCGGACAGGCAGCATTCTCTGGTTCAGTCTGCCCCTGCTCGGGGCCCTGAGCATTGACCCAGTCTGCCTATATGTTAAGATGGCCTTGGGGTCATAGGGTTACAATACATGACAAACTACATGTGGGCACCTCGTGATAAGGCTGGTGACACCATCTGTGAGAGTCTGATGCTCAGGTTTTCACACGGGGAGCAGTGGTGTTGTGAGCTGCTGTGTGCAAGACTAGGGCTTTCCTCCATTTGATGCTGCTGCAGGTAGGATGGGGTTTGGGGGGGTGAGGGGAGGTTTGGTAGAGTAGTGGTGGTGGTGGAAGGGAGGGAAGAGGCATAAGTGAAATGGTGAGAATTGTGGGGAAGCATTGGTGACAGAGGTGAGTAGGGGTCATATATGAGTGGAGGCATTGTATTGGGGCAATAAGGATAGGGGTAATGTCCTCCTAAAGCATTACTCTGTGTATCACAGCTTTGTCAGAGGTGATGGTGTACAAAGAATGCATTAGGCGGACATTATACTGAGCTGATAATTGCTGGTACATGCATTTATTCATTTGCTGAAAACTTTGGTGGCTATTGGATGTTATTGTTATTGAAAGGACTCCACATAAAACTGTACACAAGCCCTTTCCATCTATAGCAACCTGAAGACAGAGTTTCTGTACCTATACAGCTGTCTATCTACCCCCTGGCACCTACCGCTTCTTTCTTCATCAACTGGATTATACCTGCGGGCAAAGCATTGATTCTTCCATTCCAAGCCAAGAACTTGTTCCACTCTTATTTGCTACAGTTACTATAGATCCAACCATCCAGCTTTTTATGTACATTGATACAACGTTTATAAGCTCATATATTTTAGAACCTAGGGGGTAATTCCAAGTTGATCGCAGCAGGATTTTTGTTAGCAATTGGGCAAAACCATGTGCACTGCAGGGGAGGCAGATATAACATGTGCAGAGAGAGTTAGATTTGGGTGGGGTGTGTTCAATCTGCAATCTAATTTGCAGTGTAAAAAATAAGAATTTACTCACCGGTAATTCTATTTCTCGTAGTCCGTAGTGGATGCTGGGAACTCCGTAAGGACCATGGGGAATAGACGGGCTCCGCAGGAGACTGGGCACTCTTAAAAGAAAGATTAGGTACTATATCTGGTGTGCACTGGCTCCTCCCTCTATGCCCCTCCTCCAGACCTCAGTTAGGGAAACTGTGCCCGGAAGAGCTGACATTACTAGGAAAGGATTTGGAATCCAGGGTAAGACTCATACCAGCCACACCAATCACACTGTACAACTCGTGATAACCATACCCAGTTAACAGTATGAACAACAACTGAGCCTCAGTAACAGATGGCTCATAACAATAACCCTTTAGTTAAGCAATAACTATATACATGTATTGCAGAGAGTCCGCACTTGGGACGGGCGCCCAGCATCCACTACGGACTACGAGAAATAGAATTACCGGTGAGTAAATTCTTATTTTCTCTGACGTCCTAGTGGATGCTGGGAACTCCGTAAGGACCATGGGGATTATACCAAAGCTCCCAAACGGGCGGGAGAGTGCGGATGACTCTGCAGCACCGAATGAGCAAAGGCAAGGTCCTCCTCAGCCAGGGTATCAAACTTGTAGAACTTAGCAAATGTGTTTGAACCCGACCAAGTAGCAGCTCGGCAAAGCTGTAAAGCCGAGACCCCTCGGGCAGCCGCCCAAGAAGAGCCCACCTTCCTTGTGGAATGGGCTTTTACTGATTTAGGATGCGGCAATCCTGCCGCAGAATGAGCTTGCTGAATCGTGTTACAGATCCAGCGCGCAATAGTTTGCTTTGAAGCAGGAGCACCCAGCTTGTTGGGCGCATGCAGGATAAACAGCGAGTCAGTTTTCCTGACTCCAGCCGTCCTGGCTACATAGATTTTCAAAGCCCTGACTACATCTAGTAACTTGGAGTCATCCAAGTCCCTAGTAGCCGCAGGCACCACAATAGGTTGGTTCAAATGAAACGCTGATACCACCTTAGGGAGAAATTGGGGACGAGTCCTCAATTCTGTCCTGTCCATATGGAAGATCAGATAAGGGCTTTTACACGACAAAGCCGCCAATTCTGACACACGCCTAGCCGAAGCTAAGGCCAATAGCATGACCACTTTCCACATGAGATATTTTAGCTCCACGGTCTTAAGTGGCTCAAACCAGTGGGATTTCAGGAAATCCAACACAACGTTTTGATCCCAAAGTGCCACTGGAGGCACAAAAGGGGGCTGAATATGCAGCACTCCCTTAACAAACGTCTGAACTTCAGGCAGTGAAGCCAGTTCTTTTTGAAAGAAAATAGATAGGGCCGAAATCTGGACCTTTATGGATCCTAATTTTAGGCCCATAGTCACTCCTGACTGTAGGAAGTGCAGGAATCGACCCAGCTGGAATTCCTCTGTAGGGGCCTTCCTGGCCTCACACCAAGCAACATATTTTCGCCATATACGGTGATAATGTTGTGCTGTCACGTCTTTCCTAGCCTTTATCAGCGTAGGAATAACTTCATCCGGAATGCCCTTTTCCGTTAGGATCCGGCGTTCAACCGCCATGCCGTCAAACGCAGCCGCGGTAAGTCTTGGAACAGACAGGGCCCCTGCTGTAACAGGCCCTGTCTGAGAGGCAGAGGCCATGGGTCCTCTGAGATCATTTCTTGTAGTTCTGGGTACCAAGTTCTTCTTGGCCAATCCGGAACGATGAGTATAGTTCTTACTCCTCTCTTTCTTACAATCCTCAGTACCTTGGGTATGAGAGGAAGAGGAGGGAACACATAGACCGACTGGTACACCCACGGTGTCACTAGTGCGTCCACAGCTATCGCCTGAGGGTCTCTTGACCTGGCGCAATATTTTTTTAGCTTTTTGTTGAGACGGGACGCCATCATGTCTACCTGTGGCCGTTCCCAACGATTTACAATCAGCGTGAAGACTTATGGATGAAGTCCCCACTCTCCCGGGTGGAGGTCGTGCCTGCTGAGGAAGTCTGCTTCCCAGTTGTCCACTCCCGGAATGAACACTGCTGACAGTGCTAGCACGTGATTCTCCGCCCATTGAAGAATCCTTGTGGCTTCTGCCATCGCCATCCTGCTTCTTGTGCCGCCCTGTCAGTTTACATGGGCGACCGCCGTGATGTTGTCTGACTGAATCAGCACCGGTTGGTTTTGAAGCAGGGGTTCTGCTTAACTCAGGGCGTTGTAAATGGCCCTTAGTTCCAGAATATTTATGTGAAGGGAATTCTCCTGACTTGACCACTGTCCTTGGAAGTTCCTTCCCTGCGTGACTGCCCCCCATCCTCGGAGGCTTGCGTCCGTGGTCACCAGGACCCAGTCCTGTATGCCGAATCTGCGGCCCTCGAGAAGATGAGCACGCTGCAGCCACCACAGCAGAGACACCCTGGCCCTTGGGGACAGGGTGATCAACCGATGCATCTGAAGATGCGATCCGGACCATTTGTCTAACAGATCCCACTGAAAGATCCTTGCATGGAACCTGCCGAAGGGAATTGCTTCGTAAGAAGCCACCATCTTTCCCAGGACTCGCGTGCAATGATGCACCGACACCTGTTTTGGTTTCAGGAGGTCCCTGACCAGAGATGACAATTCCTGGGCCTTCTCCACCGGGAGAAACACCTTCTTCTGTTCTGTCCAGAATCATGCCCAGGAAGAGCAGACGCGTCGCAGGAATCAGCTGCGACTTTGGGATATTCAGAATCCAGCCGTGCTGTAGCAACACTTCCCGAGAAAGTGCTACGCTGACTAACAACTGCTCTCTGGACCTCGCCTTTATAAGGAGATCATCCAAGTACGGGATAATTATAACTCCCTTCTTCCGAAGGAGTATCATCATTTCGGCCATTACCTTGGTAAATACCCTCGGTGCCGTGGACAGACCAAACGGCAACGTCTGGAATTGGTAATGACAGTCCTGTACCACAAACCTGAGGTACTCCTGGTGAGGTGGGTAAATGGGGACATGCAGATAAGCGTCCTTGATGTCCAGCGACACCATAAAATCCCCCTCTTCCAGGCTTGCAATAACCGCCCTGAGCGATTCCATTTTGAACTTGAACTTCTTTGCATAAGTGTTCAAGGATTTTAAATTTAGAATGGGTCTCACCGAACCGTCTGGTTTCGGTACCACAAACATTGT
Source organism: Pseudophryne corroboree (assembly GCF_028390025.1). NCBI lineage: Eukaryota > Metazoa > Chordata > Amphibia > Anura > Myobatrachidae > Pseudophryne > Pseudophryne corroboree. The sequence continues at coordinate 1,119,776,754 of NC_086444.1, forward strand.
GGAATAGTAACCCCGTCCCTGTTGAAGGAGGGGAACCTTGATTATCACCTGCTGAAGGTACAGCTTGTGAATAGCCGCCAGCACTACCTCCCTTTCCCTGGGAGCCGCTGGCAAGGCTGATTTGAGGTAACGGCGAGAGGGAGTCGCCTCGAACTCCAGCATATATCCCTGAGATACCACTAGTAGAACCCAGAGATCCACCTGTGAGCGAACCCACTGGTCGCTGAAGTTCCGGAGACGCGCCCCCACCGCACCTGGCTCCACCTGTGGAGCCCCAGCGTCATGCGGTGGACTTAGTGGAAGCAGGGGAGGATTTTTGTTCCTGGGAACTGGCTGTCTGGTGCAGCTTTTTTCCTCTAACCCTGCCTCTGGGCAGAAAGGATGCGCCTCTGACCCGCTTGCCTTTCTGAGGCCGAAAGGACTGTACTTAATAATATGGTGCTTTCTTAGGCTGTGAGGGAACCTGAGGTAAAAAAGTCGACTTCCCAGCTGTTGCTGTGGATACGAGGTCCGAGAGACCGTCCCCAAACAATTCCTCGCCCTTATAAGGCAAAACCTCCATGTGCCTTTTAGAATCAGCATCACCTGTCCACTGCCGAGTCCATAATACTCTCCTGGCAGAAATGGACATTGCATTAGTTCTAGATGCCAGCCGGCAGATGTCCCTCTGTGCATCCCTCATATACAAGACGACGTCCTTTATATGCTCTATGGTTAGCAAAATAGCATCCCTGTCGGGGGTATCAATGTTGTCTGACAGGGTATCAGACCATGCTGCTGCAGCACTACACATCCATGCTGAAGCAATAGCAGGTCTCAGTATAGTACCTGAGTGTGTATATACAGACTTCAGGATAGCCTCCTGCTTTCTATCTGCAGGCTCCTTTAGGGCGGCCGTATCCTGAGACGGCAGTGCCACCCTTTTAGATAATCGTGTGAGCGCCTTGTCCACCCTAGGGGATGTCTCCCAGCGTAACCTATCCGTTGGCGGGAAAGGGTACGCCATCAGTAACCTCTTAGAAATCACTAGTTTCTTATCAGGGGAACACCACGCTTCTTCACACAATTCATTTAATTCATCAGATGGGGGAAAAGTCACTGGCTGCTTTTTCTCCCCAAACATAATACCCTTTTTAGTGGTAACCGGGTTAATGTCAGAAATGTGCAACACATTTTTCATTGCCGTAATCATGCATCGGATGGCCCTTGTGGACTGTGCATTTGTCTCATCCTCGTCTACACTGGAGTCAGACTCCGTGTCGACATCTGTGTCTGCCATCTGAGCTAGCGGGCGTTTTTGAGCCCCTGATGGCCTCTGAGACGCCTGGGCAGGCGCGGGCTGAGATGCCGGCTGTCCCAAGGCTGTTACGTCATCAAACCTTTTATGTAAAGAGTTGACACTGTCGGTTAATACCTTCCACATATCCATCCACTCTGGTGTCGGCCCCGTAGGGGGCGACATCACACTTATCGGCTCCTGCTCCGCCTCCACGTAGCCCTCCTCATCAAACATGTCGACACAGCCGTACCGACACACCGCACACACACAGGGAATGCTCTGACTGAGGACAGGACCCCACAAAGTCCTTTGGGGAGACAGAGAGAGAGTATGCCAGCACACACCACAGCGCTATATAACACAGGGATTTTCACTATACTGAGTGATATTTCCCAATAGCTGCTTATTACACCAATTGCGCCTAAATTTATGTGCCCCCCCCCCCGCAGCGCCCTGCACCCAACAGTGACCAGAGTGTGTGGTGTGCTATGGGAGCAATGGCGCACAGCTGTGCGCTACCTTAATGAAGACAGGAGTCTTCAGCCGCCGTTTTTCATCTTTATCTTCCGTCTTCTGGCTCTGCAAGGGGGACGGCGGCGCGGCTCCGGGAACGGACGATCGAGGTCGGGCCCTGTGTTCGATCCCTCTGGAGCTAATGGTGTCCAGTAGCCTTAGAAGCACAAGCTAGCTGCAAGCAGGTAGGTTTGCTTCTCTCCCCTCAGTCCCCCGTAGCAGTGAGTCTGTTGCCAGCAGATCTCACTGAAAATAAAAAACCTAACAAATACTTTCTTTTCTAGTGAGCTCAGAAGAGCCCACTAGGTGCATCCAGCTCTGGCCGGGCACAGATTCTAACTGAGGTCTGGAGGAGGGGCATAGAGGGAGGAGCCAGTGCACACCAGATATAGAACCTAATCTTTCTTTTAAGAGTGCCCAGTCTCCTGCGGAGCCCGTCTATTCCCCATGGTCCTTACGGAGTTCCCAGCATCCACTAGGACGTCAGAGAAATAAAGCAGCCAGTATTTACCCTGCACAGAAACAAAATAACCCACCCAAATCTAACTCTTTCTGCACATGTTATATCTGACTCCCCTGCAGTGCACATGGTTTTGCCCAATTGCTAAAAAAAAAATCCTGCTGTGATCAACTTGGAATTACTCCTCTTGTGTTTATTATGTACAGTATTGTGTAGCTAATTTTAGATATTTTCTTGTATTAATAAATTAGATTTCACCCTTATGTGACTCCACACCTTTTAATCAATTTATGTTTTGCACACTCTGCGCTGTTTCTTTTTTTATGTTATACTTACCTTTGAGATAGTTTATCAGAAGACTACCTGATTCTATACAGCAGCAATGACTGTACATATGTTTTTCTCTTGTAGTATTTACATTCTTGTATTTATTTTGTATTTATTTTATTCCACCGATTTATATTTTTGTTAACAAATTAGATTTTTTTTACATAATTCTTTGCACTTGGTGTTGCACAAGGGGAGTCTTTTAACAGTGGTGGTTTTTTTCTGTCCTACTCAGAACCCCCCCCCCATGTGCGCCATTGGGATTTATTAGTGACAAGTGGGGGGTAAGTGGTGGTGGTAATGTGTGACAAGGTGCAGGAGCATGGGGGGCATATGCTACAAGTGTGGGGGATGATATGTGACGAGGAGAGAGTATAAGATTACTATATTAAGTAGGGGTTCAAGATCATAGATGAGGGAAGGGTGGGTTCTAGATTGGTGGCAACTGACAGCCCAGGGGAGGGGGGCAGTGGGAAGGGGCCACTCTCTGACCTGACAATATCATTTAAATAATTATTTATACCTTCACATCATATGTCAATGGCCACCTTGTTATTTTCCTGGCCAAAAAACTAAAAGCTTCAATGTCTCTATAATATACCATATTATTACTACAGGTTGAGTATCCCTTATCCAAAATGCTTGGGACCAGAGGTATTTTGGATATGGGATTTTTCCGTATTTTGGAATAATTGCATACCATAATGAGATATCATGGTGATGGGACCTAAATCTAAGCACAGAATGTATTTATGTTACATATACACCTTATACACACAGTCTGAAGGTAATTTTAGCCAATATTTTTTATAACTTTGTGCATTAAACAAAGTGTGTGTACATTCACACAATTCATTTATGTTTCATATACACCTTATACACACAGCCTGAAGGTCATTTAATACAATATTATTAATAACTTTGTGTATTAAACAAAGTTTGTGTACATTGAGCCATCAAAAAACAAAGGTTTCACTATCTCACTCTCACTCAAAAAAGTCCGTATTTCGGAATATTCCGTATTTCGGAATATTTGGATATGGGATACTCAACCTGTATAAGGAATCATAGTCACCTGTCCCTAATTACCAAGGAGAGTGCTAGGATTTAAAGGATTTATTCCTAAAACTGTCTTAATTTTTGCAATACTTACTTAATTTACATGACATGCAGCACCTGTACTTTGAACACCTTTGGAAACCCATCCCTAATTTATCCAGCGCCGGATATTTTACCTGTATACGGGTGGAGGGCCATTTAAATTAAGTAGGGTTTATCCAAAATGCTGTCATCCCTTCCCCAAAACATTTTACCTGCCTACTCGCCGGAATGTCTGGGATACTTCCAAATTTTGGGGTGTTGTCCCAGAATCCAGGGAGAGAGGACCACCCTCCTTTAACCGCTGTGAATCATGTCACCATTATCTGGCAAATCATGGCATTGTGCATCAGGGCAAGGCTTCAGAGTTCTTTCCACCTAAAGTGTATTCAGGGATTTAAAACACTTTTAATTCAAAAATCATAAATTTGCCTTGATTCTCATAATGACTCACAAATTTACAATTGTTCTTTACCACCAATGCATAATTATTACTCATTAGTAAAAGTTTTTAATTATTTTATTTTCTTCTAGTTTTGTTTAAGCAAAGCAAACAACTGCATCTTAATGTAGCCTAATCAGCATTTTACCAAGAATAGGGAATACACATAATATAAATTCATGATTGAGCTGTGCTGTGTATTTTGTATGAGCACTCAATATAAAAATAGCTTTATTCCCATTATCCTCGGTCAGCACTTTCCAGCATTTCTATGAGTAGACATGTAATTTAATTAATAGATCTAAAAGCTATTTTGAGCTACTGTTCAGTCCTGCTTCCAGTATTCAATCCCGGCTGGCAGAGCGCCATTCACTGACAGTGGTCTACGTACACATGCTGCCTGTAACATTCCCATGCAACCATGACCGTGGTATGGGAATAACAAGTCTGTATAGGGAACAGCTGTATGCAGGAAAGTAGCATGTGCTATCAGGAGGTAAAGTAGTTTTACTTGGCGTTACTGTAGCCACTAAAGGATATATTGGGCCTAATTCTGAGTTGATCGCAGCAGCAAATTTGTTAGCAGTTGGGCAAAACCATGTGCACTGCAGGGGGGGCAGATATAACATGTGCAGAGAGAGTTAGATTTGGGTGTGGTGTATTCAAACTGAAATCTAAATTGCAGTGTAAAAATAAAGCAGCCAGTATTTACTAGAGATGAGCGGATTCGGTTTTACTCGGTTTTACTCGGTTCTCAAAACCGAATCTTATTGGCTATCCAAAACACGTGACATCCGTGAGCCAATAAGATTCGGTTTTGAGAACCGAGTAAAACCGAGTAAAACCGAATCCGCTCATCTCTAGTATTTACCCTGCACAGAAACAAAATAACCCACCCAAATCTAATTCTCTCTGCAAATGTTATATCTGCCCCCCCTGCAGTGTACATGGTTTTGCCTAATTGCTAACAAACTTGCTGCTGCGATCAACTCAGAATTACCCCCATTGTAATAATTAGGAAGGGCATTACATTGACACTCTGGGGTCTGATCATGTAGCAGTGAATAGGGCTTTTCACTGCTTCCTCCCATTCACAGAAGAGGTCACTGTGGAAAAATCTAATATTTCTTCAGCAGTGCCCTTATGCAGGGTAGATATTGCTTCCCCATACTGTAGTATGTGGAGAGTGATTTATAGAAACACAGAAAGCTCTTCTTTCCATCTCGGTTCTATAACAAAATGTGCCATCTCAGGATGGTGTAAAGAGCCTGCTGCTTGGAGAAGAGCAGAGAAGACAGCTGTCTCCCTGTCTTTACCTTGTACTCCCCGCCCCCTTCCCCATCATTGGCCAATCAAAGGAGCCCAGACACAAGAAAAATTCTGCTCCCCCACATAACTGTGTTGGGTCACCTCAGTCTGCTGGTAACTCCCCACTACAGGCTCGCTCTGCACCCAATATAGTGAGGTGACCCGACACATGACACCACTGACTGCCTGCTGCCTCCACTATCAACTCACTCTGGTCCCCACCACTCCTGGACTCCCTCCCCCAGCCATCCCCCAAGACACCCCCCCCCCCCTCCCGACCGCTGTTGTCGTGACCTGTAAGGTGTCTTTGCGCATGCACAGAAAGGACCTGCTTTCCAATTCACCAGTAACAGAGGACAGCAGGATAAGACGGGATCACTGGAGCTCTGGATTTCGTATTGCTTTGCTGGAAAGGTACAGTAAGTTTGTATGAATTGCCACTTAACAAAGCTTTATATTGCATCGAACTGATATGATATAACAATAGTGTTTCCACTGTCTTTATGAATAGACCCCTCTGTTTTTGTGCTGTGATTTTTCTCTATGGGTTGTGCAAACTATCCTTAATATCAGCTACTGAGTCCAAAGAGAGTACATGAATAAGCATTGATGAAAGAATATATGGTTTTATGTTTAATACAGTCAACATGATTCAATTTTTCTTCAGTTTGTAGACAGCAGGCCCAGAGGATGGGTACTGGACACCCTAGTCGATTTTCACATCAAGTTGCCACAGTGGAGCAATTGGGTGGTGAAGAGAGGTGGCAAGCAGAGGATAATGCTTAGTTTAACCTCATGTTTGGCTTAAATTAATGGTGTGCTTAAGGGGGACATTGGTGGCATCTTTATTATACTCAGCACTTTTGCATATGGTGTAGCTTTGTTTACCATTGCAATCAAAAGTCCAAGATAAAGCTCATTAGAAGAGTAAGATGAGACCTCATCTCTACCATCACAGAGCTGATGTAAACATGAAGCCTAACATTATACCCTGTCCATCCCATCATCTTATTTCTATATTCTCCTCATGCAGATTGAACTAACGCACACTGCTCCACAGCACTACGCGTGTCCATGTGCCTGCTCCGTAACACTATAGTGAAGATGTATCATACCTTCTAAAGAGGACAAGTGGAGGTGTTACTCATAAGAACCAATCAGATTCCAGCTATCACTTTCTAGACTGTACTAGATTAATGCTAGCTGCAATCTTATTGGTTGTTTTGGGCAACACCTCCATTTTCCTCTTTAGAAGATTTCATAAGTCTCCCCCATATGTTTAGTGGAAATTTGGGTAAACAGATCCTCCAAGGATGGTTCTGGTTGGCATAGTTTGGTACGTAAGGAGTTCCCAGAGCTGTTCCTTGGAGTCAGTGGCGTAGCTACCACAGGTGCAGAGGATGCGGCTGCTATGGGGCCCGAGCTGTCATAGGGGCCAGCTGCTCCCCCTAGTCAAGCTGCAGCACTGATTACAGGCCAGCGCTGATTGGGAGCCGGAATAGCCGCTGCACCGGCCACATGCCACTTAGTTATGGTGGGCACTGGCCATACTTGCCAATACTCCGGCATCCTGCGGGAGGCTCCCAATCCTCGCATCAATCTCCTGCTACTCCGAAAAGCCCACCTAATCCACCGGACTCCCCCAGCCGCATCTGACAACTGCACGGTGCATGCACAAGTTCTGAAGGGACGGGGGCGGAGCTTAACGCGATCATACAGAATATACGTTTTGCTTCTGGTTTTTTTTATAAACTAAAGTGCCGGCTGTATGGCTGCCTGCCAGGCAGCTGCGAGGGAGGAGCAGGCGGCAGCAGACCACCCAAAGAGCTGCACTGTTATCTGCACATGGTGTGGAGCAGGAGCACTGAGCGTTGACTCAGGTAGACAGGATGGGTTCCGACAGTGATGGCTTGCCGTAGCCCTCGCTCATCTTTCCCCCAACACATCAGGATGCTGAACAACGGAGAAAGAAGGGGAGGTGAGTTTATGGTGCAAAAGGATGCGCCTCCCACTCAGGGATCCACAGAGCTGACCGCATTCTGGACTATGATGAGCCTGATAATGGTATCTGTTGCCCTCCCGACCCCAGTGTGTGTGTGTGTGTGTGTGTGTGTCACTATGTCCCCCCCTCCCCAGAACTCACTGTGTGTGTGTGTGTCACCATGCCCCCCCATCTGTATGTGTATCACGATGCCCTCCCTCCCCCCCAGGACCCACTGTGTGTGTGTGTCACCATGCCCCCCCCATCTGTATGTGCATCACCGTGCCCTTCCTCCCCCCAGGACCCACTGTGTGTGTGTGTCACCATGCCCCCCCATCTGTATGTGCATCACCGTGCCCTTCCTCCCCCCAGGACCCACTGTGTGTGTGTGTGTCACCATGCCTCCACCATCTTTATGTGTATCACCATGCCCTCCCTCCCCCCCAGGACCCACTGTGTGTGTGTGTGTCACCATGCCCCCCCATCTGTATGTGCATCACCGTGCCCTTCCTCCCCCCAGGACCCACTGTGTGTGTGTGTGTGTGTGTGTGTGTGTGTCACCATGCCTCCACCATCTGAATGTGTATCACCATGCCCCCCCCCCCCCCCCCCCCAGGACCCATTGTGTGTGTGTCACCATGCCGCCTCATCTGTATGTGTATCACCATGCCCTCCCTCCTCCCCAGGACCCACTGTGTGTGTGTGTCACCATGCCCCCTTCCATCTGTATGTGCATCACCGTGCCCTTCCTCCCCCCAGGACCCACTGTGTGTGTGTCACCATGCCCCCCCATCTGTATGTGCATCACCGTGCCCTTCCTCCCCCCAGGACCCACTGTGTGTGTGTGTGTCACCATGCCTCCACCATCTGTATGTGTATCACCATGCCCTCCCTCCCCCCCAGGACCCACTGTGTGTGTGTGTGTGTGTGTGTGTGTGTGTCACCATGCCCCCCCATCTGTATGTGCATCACCGTGCCCTTCCTCCCCCCAGGACCCACTGTGTGTGTGTGTGTGTGTGTGTCACCATGCCTCCACCATCTGTATGTGTATCACCATGCCCTTCCCCCCCCCCCAGGACCCATTGTGTGTGTGTCACCATGCCGTCTCATCTGTATGTGTATCACCATGCCCTCCCTCCCCCCAGGACCCAGTGTGTATGTGTCACCATGCCCCCCCTCAGGCCCAAGTATGTATCACCATGTAGTCCACCCAGGAACCAGTGTGGTGTGTTTGTTACCATGCCCTCCCTCACCCTATGTGAATCACCATGCCCTCCCTACCCCAGGACCCACTGTATGTGTGTCACAAAGTATATTTTTGCACCTGACCTGGGCCAACCACTCGCTAGTTCTGCCACTGTGTGACACCATGTAACTCCCTCCCCTCTGTGTGTGACAGTGTACACCACTTACCGCTGTGTGTGTGACACCCTGTACCTCCCTACCCGTCTGTATGCATTTGTGATGCCTTGTACCCCCACTCTACCTGTGTATGTGTGTCATTCTGTACCCCCACTATACCCCTGTGCTTCACCCTGTACCTCCGCTCTTTGTAGATGGGGGGCCCTTTAAAAATTTTGCTATGGGGCCAACAAAGTTCTAGCTATGCCCCTGCTTGGAGTTGTACGTAAAAATCATAGTTATGTTCCATAATGGTTGTGTCTAGGCCAAGGAAGTGTGTGATGCTGTGTGTGCCTTGTTGACTGTCAATGATGGTGTAGAGTGATGCAGTAAGGCTGACGGCTAGCCACATGGTGTCTGTCCCAGGTGATGTCTGATCATCTTTAAGATTTTCGTGGTGTTCCTGAGATGTGATTTTTGAACTGCTACATACTGTTGGAGGAAGTGATGAATGTATATAGATAG
>NC_086444.1:1119791027-1119801027 GCF_028390025.1 Pseudophryne corroboree
ATAAGGGGTCCTACTAGTGTGATGTATAAGGGTTATATGGGGTGGTAAACTACACTGAAGTGCAAACCCCCTTTTGAGTGACCACACACCCTTTTCTGGAGAATTTCCACCTTCACTTCTCCATACCCCCACTTCAAATTTTCCACTTCGACCACTGTATGTAACTATGTATGTGTGTGTCTATATATATATATATATATATATATATATATATATATATATATATATATATATATATATATATATATATATATATAATGTGTGTGTGTGTGTGTGTGTGTGTGTGTGTGTGTGTATGGGGGGGCAGAGTGGTGACTGGAGGGGACATTGGCCCTCATTCCGAATTGATCACTCGCTAGCTGCTTTTAGCAGCAATGCAAACGCTAAGCCGCCGCCCTCTGGGAGTGAATCTTAGCTTAGCAGAAGTACGACCGAAAGTTTCGCAGAACTGCTCCAAAATATTTTCCTGCAGTTTCTGAGTAGCTCCAGACCTACTCCTACCTTGCGATCACTTCAGTCAGTTTAGTTCCTGGTTTGACGTCACATACACGCCCTGCGTTCGGCCAGCCTCTCCCCCGTTTCCCCAGGCACGCCTGCGTTTTCATCTGACACGCCTGCGTTTTTTAGTACACTCCCGGAAAACGGTCAGTTACCTCCCAGAAACGCCCCATTCATGTCAATCACTCACCAATCAGCAGAGCGACTGAAAAGAGTCTTTCGACTTTGTGTAAAACTGCATCGTTTGTTGTGAAAGTACGTCGCGCTTGCGCATTGCGTCCCATACGCATGCGCAGAAATGCCAATTTTTTGCCTGATCGCTACGCTGCGAACAACGGCAGCTAGCGATCAACTCGGAATGACCCCCAATGTGTGTGTGGAGGCAGACTGGCCCTTTCCCATCCCATGTGGTTTGTGCGACTTTTTTATATATATTTTTTTACGGAGGGACCTGCGGCAATGTGGTGCATTGAAGGGGCATACAGCAGAACTGTCAACGCAGTACTAGCGGGAGGAGGCGATCCAGTCCCTCCTCTCACCTTTTCTTCTCCTCTCTGGTGCTGTTGCCCGACGTTACAATCCAACAGAAACCAGAAGAGGGGAACCGCTGCTGCTGGTGCTGAAAGGGGGACCCGCCGCTGCCTCAGGTTCCTCCTAGTGCCTCTTGTATTGAAGGGACACACACACACACACACACACACACACACACACACACACACACACACACACACACATGCTTGTACTAGGGGGTACGGAGACAGAACGAGCTACACAGTGCCATCTGTACTAGAGATGAGCGCCTGAAATTTTTCGGGTTTTGTGTTTTGGTTTTGGGTTCGGTTCCGCGGCCGTGTTTTGGGTTCGAACGCGTTTTGGCAAAACCTCACCGAATTTTTTTTGTCGGATTCGGGTGTGTTTTGGATTCGGGTGTTTTTTTCAAAAAACACTAAAAAACAGCTTAAATCATAGAATTTGGGGGTCATTTTGATCCCAAAGTATTATTAACCTCAAAAACCATAATTTACACTCATTTTCAGTCTATTCTGAATACCTCACACCTCACAATATTATTTTTAGTCCTAAAATTTGCACCGAGGTCGCTGTGTGAGTAAGATAAGCGACCCTAGTGGCCGACACAAACACCGGGCCCATCTAGGAGTGGCACTGCAGTGTCACGCAGGATGTCCCTTCCAAAAAACCCTCCCCAAACAGCACATGACGCAAAGAAAAAAAGAGGCGCAATGAGGTAGCTGTGTGAGTAAGATTAGCGACCCTAGTGGCCGACACAAACACCGGGCCCATCTAGGAGTGGCACTGCAGTGTCACGCAGGATGGCCCTTCCAAAAAACCCTCCCCAAACAGCACATGACGCAAAGAAAAAAAGAGGCGCAATGAGGTAGCTGTGTGAGTAAGATTAGCGACCCTAGTGGCCGACACAAACACCGGGCCCATCTAGGAGTGGCACTGCAGTGTCACGCAGGATGTCCCTTCCAAAAAACCCTCCCCAAACAGCACATGACGCAAAGAAAAAAAGAGGCGCAATGAGGTAGCTGTGTGAGTAAGATTAGCGACCCTAGTGGCCGACACAAACACCGGGCCCATCTAGGAGTGGCACTGCAGTGTCACGCAGGATGTCCCTTCCAAAAAACCCTCCCCAAACAGCACATGACGCAAAGAAAAAAAGAGGCGCAATGAGGTAGCTGACTGTGTGAGTAAGATTAGCGACCCTAGTGGCCGACACAAACACCGGGCCCATTTAGGAGTGGCACTGCAGTGTCACGCAGGATGTCCCTTCCAAAAAACCCTCCCCAATCAGCACATGATGCAAAGAAAAAGAAAAGAAAAAAGAGGTGCAAGATGGAATTGTCCTTGGGCCCTCCCACCCACCCTTATGTTGTATAAACAAAACAGGACATGCACACTTTAACCAACCCATCATTTCAGTGACAGGGTCTGCCACACGACTGTGACTGATATGACGGGTTGGTTTGGACCCCCCCAAAAAAGAAGCAATTAATCTCTCCTTGCACAAACTGGCTCTACAGAGGCAAGATGTCCACCTCATCATCACCCTCCGATATATCACCGTGTACATCCCCCTCCTCACAGATTATCAATTCGTCCCCACTGGAATCCACCATCTCAGCTCCCTGTGTACTTTGTGGAGGCAATTGCTGCTGGTCAATGTCTCCGCGGAGGAATTGATTATAATTCATTTTAATGAACATCATCTTCTCCACATTTTCTGGATGTAACCTCGTACGCCGATTGCTGACAAGGTGAGCGGCGGCACTAAACACTCTTTCGGAGTACACACTTGTGGGAGGGCAACTTAGGTAGAATAAAGCCAGTTTGTGCAAGGGCCTCCAAATTGCCTCTTTTTCCTGCCAGTATAAGTACGGACTGTGTGACGTGCCTACTTGGATGCGGTCACTCATATAATCCTCCACCATTCTATCAATGTTGAGAGAATCATATGCAGTGACAGTAGACGACATGTCCGTAATCGTTGTCAGGTCCTTCAGTCCGGACCAGATGTCAGCATCAGCAGTCGCTCCAGACTGCCCTGCATCACCGCCAGCGGGTGGGCTCGGAATTCTGAGCCTTTTCCTCGCACCCCCAGTTGCGGGAGAATGTGAAGGAGGAGATGTTGACGGGTCGCGTTCCGCTTGACTTGACAATTTTGTCACCAGCAGGTCTTTCAACCCCAGCAGACTTGTGTCTGCCGGAAAGAGAGATCCAAGGTAGGCTTTAAATCTAGGATCGAGCACGGTGGCCAAAATGTAGTGCTCTGATTTCAACAGATTGACCACCCGTGAATCCTTGTTAAGCGAATTAAGGGCTCCATCCACAAGTCCCACATGCCTAGCGGAATCGCTCCGTGTTAGCTCCTCCTTCAATGTCTCCAGCTTCTTCTGCAAAAGCCTGATGAGGGAAATGACCTGACTCAGGCTGGCAGTGTCTGAACTGACTTCACGTGTGGCAAGTTCAAAGGGCATCAGAACCTTGCACAACGTTGAAATCATTCTCCACTGCGCTTGAGACAGGTGCATTCCACCTACTATATCGTGCTCAATTGTATAGGCTTGAATGGCCTTTTGCTGCTCCTCCAACCTCTGAAGCATATAGAGGGTTGAATTCCACCTCGTTACCACTTCTTGCTTCAGATGATGGCAGGGCAGGTTCAGTAGTTTTTGGTGGTGCTCCAGTCTTCTGTACGTGGTGCCTGTACGCCGAAAGTGTCCCGCAATTCTTCTGGCCACCGACAGCATCTCTTGCACGCCCCTGTCGTTTTTTAAAAAATTCTGCACCACCAAATTCAAGGTATGTGCAAAACATGGGACGTGCTGGAATTTGCCCATATTTAATGCACACACAATATTGCTGGCGTTGTCCGATGCCACAAATCCACAGGAGAGTCCAATTGGGGTAAGCCATTCCGCGATGATCTTCCTCAGTTGCCGTAAGAGGTTTTCAGCTGTGTGCGTATTCTGGAAAGCGGTGATACAAAGCGTAGCCTGCCTAGGAAAGAGTTGGCGTTTGCGAGATGCTGCTACTGGTGCCGCCGCTGCTGTTCTTGCGGCGGGAGTCCATACATCTACCCAGTGGGCTGTCACAGTCATATAGTCCTGACCCTGCCCTGCTCCACTTGTCCACATGTCCGTGGTTAAGTGGACATTGGGTACAACTGCATTTTTTAGGACACTGGTGAGTCTTTTTCTGACGTCCGTGTACATTCTCGGTATCGCCTGCCTAGAGAAGTGGAACCTAGATGGTATTTGGTAACGGGGGCACATGCCTCAATAAATTGTCTAGTTCCCTGTGAACTAACGGCGGATACCGGACGCACGTCTAACACCAACATAGTTGTCAAGGCCTCAGTTATCCGCTTTGCAGTAGGATGACTGCTGTGATATTTCATCTTCCTCGCAAAGGACTGTTGAACAGTCAATTGCTTACTGGAAGTAGTACAAGTGGGCTTACGACTTCCCCTCTGGGATGACCATCGACTCCCAGCGGCAACAACAGCAGCGCCAGCAGCAGTAGGCGTTACACGCAAGGATGCATCGGAGGAATCCCAGGCAGGAGAGGACTCGTCAGAATTGCCAGTGACATGGCCTGCAGGACTATTGGCATTCCTGGGGAAGGAGGAAATTGACACTGAGGGAGTTGGTGGGGTGGTTTGCGTGAGCTTGGTTACAAGAGGAAGGGATTTACTGGTCAGTGGACTGCTTCCGCTGTCACCCAAAGTTTTTGAACTTGTCACTGACTTATTATGAATGCGCTGCAGGTGACGTATAAGGGAGGATGTTCCGAGGTGGTTAACGTCCTTACCCCTACTTATTACAGCTTGACAAAGGGAACACACGGCTTGACACCTGTTGTCCGCATTTCTGGTGAAATACCTCCACACCGAAGAGCTGATTTTTTTGGTATTTTCACCTGGCATGTCAACGGCCATATTCCTCCCACGGACAACAGGTGTCTCCCCGGGTGCCTGACTTAAACAAACCACCTCACCATCAGAATCCTCCTGGTCAATTTCCTCCCCAGCGCCAGCAACACCCATATCCTCCTCATCCTGGTGTACTTCAACACTGACATCTTCAATCTGACTATCAGGAACTGGACTGCGGGTGCTCCTTCCAGCACTTGCAGGGGGCGTGCAAATGGTGGAAGGCGCATGCTCTTCACGTCCAGTGTTGGGAAGGTCAGGCATCGCAACCGACACAATTGGACTCTCCTTGTGGATTTGGGATTTCGAAGAATGCACAGTTCTTTGCTGTGCTGCTTTTGCCAGCTTGAGTCTTTTCATTTTTCTAGCGAGAGGCTGAGTGCTTCCATCCTCATGTGAAGCTGAACCACTAGCCATGAACATAGGCCAGGGCCTCAGCCGTTCCTTGCCACTCCGTGTCGTAAATGGCATATTGGCAAGTTTACGCTTCTCCTCCGACAATTTTATTTTAGGTTTTGGAGTCCTTTTTTTTCTGATATTTGGTGTTTTGGATTTGACATGCTCAGTACTATGACATTGGGCATCGGCCTTGGCAGACGACGTTGCTGGCATTTCATCGTCTCGGCCATGACTAGTGGCAGCAGCTTCAGCACGAGGTGGAAGTGGATCTTGATCTTTCCCTAATTTTGGAACCTCAACATTTTTGTTCTCCATATTTTAATAGGCACAACTAAAAGGCACCTCAGGTAAACAATGGAGATGGATACTAGTATACAATTATGGACTGCCTGCCGAGTGCAGACACAGAGGTAGCCACAGCCGTGAACTACCGTACTGTACTGTGTCTGCTGCTAATATAGACTGGTTGATAAAGAGATAGTATACTCGTAACTAGTATGTATGTATAAAGAAAGAAAGAAAAACCACGGTTAGGTGGTATATACAATTATGGACGGGCTGCCGAGTGCCGACACAGAGGTAGCCACAGCCGTGAACTACCGCACTGTACTGTGTCTGCTGCTAATATATAGACTGGTTGATAAAGAGATAGTATACTCGTAACTAGTATGTATGTATAAAGAAAGAAAAAAAAAACACGGTTAGGTGGTATATACAATTATGGACGGGCTGCCGAGTGCCGACACAGAGGTAGCCACAGCCGTGAACTACCGCACTGTACTGTGTCTGCTTCTAATATAGACTGGTTGATAAAGAGATAGTATACTCGTAACTAGTATGTATGTATAAAGAAAGAAAAAAAAACCACGGTTAGGTGGTATATACAATTATGGACGGGCTGCCGAGTGCCGACACAGAGGTAGCCACAGTCGTGAACTACCGCACTGTACTGTGTCTGCTGCTAATATAGACTGGTTGATAAAGAGATATTATAATCGTAACTAGTATGACTATAAAGAAAGAAAAAAAAACCACGGTTAGGTGGTATATACAATTATGGACGGGCTGCCGAGTGCCGACACAGAGGTAGCCACAGCCGTGAACTACCGCACTGTACTGTGTCTGCTGCTAATATATAGACTGGTTGATAAAGAGATAGTATACTCGTAACTAGTATGTATGTATAAAGAAAGAAAAAAAAACCACGGTTAGGTGGTATATACAATTATGGACGGGCTGCCGAGTGCCGACACAGAGGTAGCCACAGCCGTGAACTACCGCACTGTACTGTGTCTGCTGCTAATATAGACTGGTTGATAAAGAGATAGTATACTCGTAACTAGTATGTATGTATAAAGAAAGAAAAAAAAACCACGGTTAGGTGGTATATACAATTATGGACGGGCTGCCGAGTGCCGACACAGAGGTAGCCACAGCCGTGAACTACCGCACTGTACTGTGTCTGCTGCTAATATATAGACTGGTTGATAAAGAGATAGTATACTCGTAACTAGTATGTATGTATAAAGAAAGAAAAAAAAAAACACGGTTAGGTGGTATATACAATTATGGACGGGCTGCCGAGTGCCGACACAGAGGTAGCCACAGCCGTGAACTACCGCACTGTACTGTGTCTGCTGCTAATATATAGACTGGTTGATAAAGAGATAGTATACTCGTAACTAGTATGTATGTATAAAGAAAGAAAGAAAAACCACGGTTAGGTGGTATATACAATTATGGACGGGCTGCCGAGTGCCGACACAGAGGTAGCCACAGCCGTGAACTACCGCACTGTACTGTGTCTGCTGCTAATATAGACTGGTTGATAAAGAGATAGTATACTCGTAACTAGTATGTATGTATAAAGAAAGAAAAAAAAACCACGGTTAGGTGGTATATACAATTATGGACGGGCTGCCGAGTGCCGACACAGAGGTAGCCACAGCCGTGAACTACCGCACTGTACTGTGTCTGCTGCTAATATAGACTGGTTGATAAAGAGATAGTATACTCGTAACTAGTATGACTATAAAGAAAGAAAAAAAAACCACGGTTAGGTGGTATATACAATTATGGACGGGCTGCCGAGTGCCGACACAGAGGTAGCCACAGCCGTGAACTACCGCACTGTACTGTGTCTGCTGCTAATATAGACTGGTTGATAAAGAGATAGTATACTACTAATATTATATATACTGGTGGTCAGGTCACTGGTCACTAGTCACACTGGCAGTGGCACTCCTGCAGCAAAAGTGTGCACTGTTTAATTTTAATATAATATTATGTACTCCTGGCTCCTGCTATAACCTATAACTGGCACTGCAGTGCTCCCCAGTCTCCCCCACAATTATAAGCTGTGTGAGCTGAGCACAGTCAGATATATATATACATTGATGCAGCACACTGGGCTGAGCAGTGCACACAGATATGGTATGTGACTGAGTCACTGTGTGTATCGTTTTTTTCAGGCAGAGAACGGATATATTAAATAAAACAAACAACTGCACTGTCTGGTGGTCACTGTGGTCGTCAGTCACTAAACTCTGCACTCTCTTCTACAGTATCACAGCCTCAGGTCAATCTCTCTCTCTCTCTCTCTCAACCCTAATCTAAATGGAGAGGACGCCAGCCACGTCCTCTCCCTATCAATCTCAATGCACGTGTGAAAATGGCGGCGACGCGCGGCTCCTTATATAGAATCCGAGTCTCGCGATAGAATCCGAGCCTCGCGAGAATCCGACAGCGTCATGATGACGTTCGGGCGCGCTCGGGTTAACCGAGCAAGGCGGGAAGATCCGAGTCGCTCGGACCCGTGAAAAAAAACATGAAGTTCGGGCGGGTTCGGATTCAGAGAAACCGAACCCGCTCATCTCTAATCTGTACCCCCTCTCTCTCGACCCTGGCCCTCTCTCTTAACCCTCTGTCTCGCCTCTCTCTTTTTCTCCCTCTTTCTCTCTGATTGCTAATATATGGTGCTAGGCATGTCCGGTGGGCAGACCAAGGCACGCCACTCCAGTTGTGCACCCCCTTATAAAATGTGCTGCGCACGCCTATGTTAATATCCACTCCAATACTCTGATCTATTTACTGAACAGGAGCCTTAACAAGTTAAGTAAATGGCATTATAACCAAGTTCAATAAAAACATGCCATGATGTAGATTGTAGTCCTTGCATGTCTAATTAGACTGTGCCAAATAAGAAGCGCTGAGATTCAGTTGCACAATACCAAGGTGTCCCTGCAAATTATTTTTAAATATTGACAGCTATGATCTATGTCTCTTTATATTGCTATACCAATGATTGGAACTGTCAGCATTTTTGTTTGTTAGCATTTATAGTACTTTCATCAAGGCATGTACATTTACAAAGCATGTTACCGTGACAACAGAAAGCACCACAGTTGTTGAGAGAAATATGAAATAGATTTTAACCACTTGCCTGGTGTGGTCTTACCATTTTTGACTGGTCGCAAACAATGCGAGCAATCAGAAAGACAGAGTGGCCGGCTGCCAGAAGATATTCGCCTAGCAGCTGCCAATCGCAGAGAGACATCCCCTCCTTTCTACATCCCGGTGTCTGCCGTGCTGCCGATCACTGCTGATCATTTAGCACAGCAGGACCCCCCCACCCAGCAGCCGCCCAGGAAATGTAAATTAACCCCCCTTCCACAGCCCTCCCAGTGTGTATCTGGCCTCACATGTGACCAGCCGCTGGGGAAATAAAGTTGCAATGGTCATGATGTTCCAATGTTTGAAAAACCAATGTTTTACAATTGTCAAAAAATAAATAAAAAAATTATATTACTAAAATCATTTTGGATAAGTTTTATATATATGTTCTTGACCTAATTAAATCATAAAATAAAAAAAATAATTTCTAAGCTATTTTTTTGGAAAATTCTTCAGCTGAGTGGTTAAAAGGTAAAACTAACATTGTAGAGTTTAGTAGAATCCCACTTCCTACCCTAGGATGAGAGGCATTGTGGTGGAACCAGCTGATTTGCAGAGGTGCCACAATCCATCTACAGAATCGTTGTGATCTTCTTTTGCTTAACCATTTTGTGCAATTTGTAAATTCTGTACGTTTAGTGAGTGTGATGACATTGTGAATTTATTCTGCACTATGGGTGGTTGGGGTATAATAAATATATAAGTTATATATATAACCATATAATACACAGGAAAAAGATATTTCCCTATGGCCACAGCTTTCCTGGTGCAATAACGTAAATTGCATCATCAATGACCAGCCCTATACATAAGAAAGTGAGATGGGATGCTGGAAGAGGGAGTACTCTTCTGAGAGACCAGAATATACTTGGAGAGTAGACAAGTTTGTGGGTTGTCTACTTTGAACAACAACCAACCCAATGCAACAAATGAGAGGCAGCTAAGTGTATTGAATAGGCCTGAAAAGAATTATTTCTTTATTGAATAACACAGGGTGGATTAAGTTCTTACGATCTTTGGGTTTGAGCATGGGTCTAATGCTAAATTGGAATTAAACGCAAATTGTTTCTTTAGTATTTCCTGTAACTTGCACATGCATTTTTAGTCCTGGCGACTCAGACGCATTTACCAGTTATGACTCACTGTGCCAAATGGGTAGGGACAGGGGTGGAGGGAGTGTATAGATGCAGACCG